>NC_136274.1:27807536-27900036 GCF_964187855.1 Myxine glutinosa
GATGAACTGATTAGATTTTGGGGTCACGAGATCAAAGGTCAGAGGTCATGTTAGGTAAAAATACTGTTACCGCGATAACTTGTGAACCAGTGATGGGATTCTGCCCAAATTGCCCAAATTTGGTACACTTATGTACAATGATGTAAAGACAAACTGCTTAGATTTTGGGGTCACGAGGTCAAAGGTCAGAGGTCATGTTAGTTAAAAAATACTGTTACCACAATAACTTGTGAACCAGTGATGGGATTCTGACCAAATTTGGTACAATTATGTAGAAATGATGTAAAGATGAACTGATTCGATTTTGGGGTCAAAGGACAAAGATCAAATTCTGTAATATGTCTATAACTTCAGAATGGCTGAAGTGGTCTAATTAAAACTTGGTACAGGTATGTATAATGATGTAAACATGAACTGATTAAATTTTGGGGTCAATAGTTCAGAGGTCATGTCAGGTAAAAATGTGCTAACTTGGGCACAGCTGAATGGATTTAAATCTAATTTGATACAAGTATTATAATGATGTAATAATGTGGGCGGAGGTATATCAGTCGACGTCGAAGAATGCCGTTCTAGTTTGAAAATGTTTTCAGAGCATCGGCAGGTAATCACACAATGTAGGTTTACCTGTTTACAATTCCCACATTAGGTGTTGTACACACATTATCTCCAGACTGGACGACTTCGTTCACTTTCTCGAATGCACCATTTCTCTCCAATCGTTCATCGAAAACATTGAGACTGTCTCCTTGTCTTATTTTGTTGTGGTACGATGTATTTTGTTCCAATGATGTAGAGATTTGTTCTGAAACGCAGCATGATACCAAGGCCTGATCGCTTGTCGTAGTGAAGCTGAAAGTTCTCACTCTACCTATCGGTGCCTACCAGACCACCTTAGCGCCACCCTGTGGCCCTGAAACATTTCACCAAGTGCAACAAGAAACTTTTTTTTGTCCTTAATTCTCAACGTTGAAAAAAAAAATCCATAACTTAAATGTGTCTGAAAAAAAGATTACACAAAGGAGCAGAACTGTCCCAGCTGCCCCAAAACAAGTCATTGGCAAAGGAATACACACACATACACACACGTACTCACAAACACACACACACACACACACACACACACACACACACACACACACATACATACATACACACACACATGTGCATATATATGTATATATACACTTACAAACTAAACGCACAGCGTTGTCCAACAACATAGATTGTTCCGATATCGCAAAACACTTTCACATGTTTAAAAATAAGAAAAGTCCATCACAAGATCAATCTGTGCCGTCGCTGTTTAAATGCTCAAGCAAGTTTTCCGCCCTTACTAGATGTGCCCATTGGCAAATCCCTGGAGAGGTTCTGCACGATCCGCTATCCTAGTGCAAGACCGACATGATGACCAATCCCGGCAGTTTGTCATTGTGATGCAAGAGGTGTATGACCCAACCAGGAAGGAAGGGTCTCGCACTAGCTCCTCGGGCCTGGGAGGAAAACTTGTTTACAGTTCATGCTTTGGTTGAGTTTAAACATTTTGGAAATGGTCTTGTGAGCTCTTAAATTTTAAAAAAAGTCAAACAAAGAAGATAAGTATCAAAAAAAGGTTCAAACAAACACGGCATCAGGAATATTACTCACTTTTAACAGTCCTCCCACCTCAAATGCTTTGGTTGTTCTGTCTTCAGTCCCTATAATTTCATGCAAGAAGAGGGTGGTTTGTGAAAAGTCCAAATTGGATCTTGGAAAAGTCCAGACTATTCTCATGGTGATAACTTTTGCAAACCCACTTAGCCATTTGCTCCTCTCTTTTTTTTCAGTGCTGGGCCTTTTCCATGGTGGTCCTGTGTGGATCATTTTCTGGTGTGGACGAAGTGGAAGCGAAACTGGTTGCAAACGACAAGTTTGTGAAGACTACGCCGATCAATTGACCTGCTAATTGTCTTTGTACCGGTAATAACTTTGATCGAGTTGATATTATAATTACTGACTACCTCGGCGATGTGAAGGACTATCATGCCACAGACAGGTATCTGTATGCTGTATCGGCTCAAAGGACACTTCTGGAGAGACATCGTTTATCTTTGCAGATGGGTAGGGACCTAAATTAACAGTCACCAAACCCACATGGAGCCACATAAGGTATCCACGGACAGTTAACCTGATTGGTTCACCTTGCGTGATCTGGGTGCTCAATTGTAACAAATTCCAATCTTTTCTGTTGATGAAACGAGTCTTTCTGTATGAACAAGTGTAACCGGTTTCCACCGTCAAGCATAATATACAGAAAAAGGTGTCAATGGTGGAGAGGTGTAAACATCTCACAGATTCCAGCATCCATGAAGAAGGCCGTGGTCTGGAACCTAAAACCTGGAGGTGTAGACCAAGAGCCATCAGTAATAAGTCCCAACATTGCTCACCACGTGGCTTGGGGAACGAGCGGTATTCTGACCGGGATACGCCACACCGGGTGGCTGTTGTCCTCCCCAGAACTGTCCCGATGCAGAAGTGAATAAGGTGCCACCTCTGGAAGACATCGTTGTGATGACTTCAGGAACCATCCCCACAAAGCCTCCTTTCACGCCAGACCCTGTTAAGACCTGCCCGTAGGGTATCTCGACCTGGTACTTGAGCGCCGCCGCAGCGTCTGGAGGATGAGGTTGCATGGCTTGAGCGATTCCATGGAAGTCGAACTTGTAAGCGTAACGCTTCCCATGAACCTTGGTCATGATGTTCTTGTCGTAGTAGTAACGGAGGGCCCGGCTGAGCTTATCGTAGTTCATGTTAGGCTTGCTCTTTCGCTCTCCCCAACGCCTTGCCACCTCGTCTGGGTCGGTCATTTTGAACTCTCCATTTGTTCCTTCCCACGTGATGCAGGATGCATTACCGCTGTCCGACAACAGCTCCAGCAAGAACTGCCACAGTTGAATTTGACCACTTCCTGCAGCCACACCAGAAGGCATTATTGAATTGTCCAAGCTTCAAGCCATCCAGATAAGATGTTTAACCACACTCGAGGCTCGGCCCTCATCAAATATTTCATCCAAACACATAGGTGCATCTGATCTCACCTTCTTACCTGACTCTACAGATGCCGATTCAAATTGATTGTCCAATTTCCCATTCTCTCCTCTAATTGGCTTTCATTTACGGTTATTGTTCATTCACTTGTGTCCATCAGACTCGTTCAGTCATTCACCTCCCTCCATCAACCATGACACGTTATTTTACCTGATGGGCGGCTTCCTTACCGGGGTTAGCCAGGCGGCTGCTCGTTGGACCAAGTATTTGGTATGGGTCTGGAGATGTGACGCAGTCAACGTAGACAGGTGGACACACATGCAAACAGCAAGCGAGTTTGTTAGCATCATGTGCAGTCAGATTGTCAAAATCTATATCATTATCTGGCATGTTTCTTTTGTCTTTATCTTTAATATTTCCATATTGGGTCACATGACCAGTCAATTGACTTTTACTTTTAATACCAAAGCATTTCTAAGTCAACAACCCGGAAGGAAAGCGAATAGATTGACCGTTTGATCAGTAATGCATATAAATGGCATGGACATTATTTTTCGGACAAATCTGTAGACAGAGGCAGTGACGTGAACTTACCTGGCTGCACCCTGTGAGTTTCTTCAATATCTTGCCCAGGTGAGCAGTTCTCACCACCTATGGATGCAGGACATACAAAGTAATGAAATATTTTTTAGAAAGAATGAATAATCAAACGTGTTCGAGTCTGTCGTTCATACAAATGATTATCTTACCTTGTTTTGTTCCGTTTTGTGCTGACTGTTCGCTGTAACCTGGCACAGGAGGGTAAGCCAAACTTCCTGCAAGACACAGGTACCCGTAGTCTGTGGAGGACTTCACATGGCAAGGATAAACTACTTTGCTCGATCTCACTTTTAACCTGTGGTGATCACAACGAGTTTGACTATTCATTTTACCTGCTGCCCTTTTCCTTCCCTACCCACTTGATCCCCAAATTACCCTCTCTGAGGTAATTCAAGTGTGCAAACAAGACGCTTGTGTTGTATGACGACGTCAGTTGTTCCATCCCCTCTTTCCCAAGGCGCAGCAGTTGAGGACCAGCTATTCCGCGAAACGCGCTGGACTGTAGGCCTGGGAGAGAGAACTCCCTCATGGCCCAGCCGAGCCATTGGCTTACGTGCTCGCAGGTCCACAAGGCTGGGTCTACGGGTAGTGGGATGAGATTAGGGTAGAGACCAGATTAATACTTCGGGGAAGCCTGAAGGACTTCTTGTTAATTCGGTTTTCATGAAACAGCCTCTATAACAGGTTGGAATTCAGTATAGGCCTGAAACATTACTGATATTGCTTGTTTCTTTGGAATACATTTGCAGGTGCTTGTACACGTCATACGTCATATTAAAACAAATTTCTGTTTTAAATTACCTGCTGGTACAATAACCCTCTTCTCATTGGTGGTCATATTTGGCGGTGGTGAAGAACTTTTATCATCAGGAAAGTTGTAGGCCTCGGATGCGACAGGATCTGCGACGGTGGCCATATTGTTTCCTTTGTGTGCGATGTGATCATTCGGAGACACTCTGCGGGCGAGAGTGCGGTGCGGACAGTCATGTAGAGTTTGGATTATTTACGCTTACCTTCACAGTCGACTGGACATCGACCTTGACTGGAAGACTTCAGTTGTGGTTTTGGTGTTACTTGTAACCTAGACCTCGGTGCCATTAGCACGTTTATCTCCTGATGGTAGGAATGTGCTGTGAGCTGGAGGAATGCAATGAAATCGCTATCTCAAACTATATTTTGTGGAATTGATAATGAGAGCAAATCCCAATTGCGACAGGCCAATAATTCGGCGATTTAAAGCGGCTCTGGTTAAAAAAATCCTGATCCAATGAGCTCATGTGATCGAGCAATATCCATAAGTCAGTCAGTAAGTCTAAACACTTCAGTCATTATAACTTGAACCAAACACACGATTTTGATGAAATTTGGCCACAAGCTTCATATCTGATGCTTAGCGAAGGTGTATTGACCGCATCAAAATCTGCGCTCATTAACCGGTTGAAATCAGGCCTAAAACGCTAAACATTCCTGCCCTATCCTACAGGAGGTACTGAAAACATGACCTGTAAACATGTATTGCTGTAATCGGCATTGAGAGGGCTTCCATTCAACCAATCACGTGACCAGAGTCTGCGCATAAACAAAATTTTGCTTATTTATGACATTATTGACCGTTGCTCCTGATGCCAGGTAAGCTTAAGGACCTGCGGTCCTTTTTTTTCCTTTATGGTGCCAGCTTCGGTACGTGCTGTTAATCGCCATTCCTGTGTGGTCTTTGAGCAAGGTGCTGTGATGGGCCCTTCTTTATCCTGCACGTGAGACGAGGAGTCAGTTTTAACCCTCGACTGGGCCTCCAAAAAACTGCACCTCTGACTTGGGAGGTCGTGTGTTAATGATGTTGTGATCATCAGACATGGGAAGTCATTTTTTTGATGTTGTGATCCTCAAACATGGCGGGTCACGTGTTATTGTTGTGATCCTCAGACATGGCAGGTCACATGTTGGTGTGATCCTCAGACGTCGCAGGTCATATGGTGTTGTTGTGATCCTCAGATATAGCAAGTCACATGTTGTGACCCTCTGACATAGCAGGTCATATGGTATTGTTGTGATCCTCAGACATCGCAGGTCATATGGTGTTGTTGTGATCCTCAGACATTGGAAATCATTTGTTGATGTTGTTAAATACTGTTCTATTATTGGTCAGTTTGTTCAACATTGTAGACAGGAAATCCCATTACAGGACCTCCGTTTATTAGGTACATAGGGCAAAGTATTTGACCACCTTCCACCACCTTTTCCCAATGTGCTGCAAGCATGTCCATTCCATTTCCTCTTCACCTTTAAAAAAAAAATTCCCTTCACACTCACCTGCCCTACTTTTTTCTCTTCTTTATCTCCCCTTCTCTTCCTTCATTCAGTTTTTATTTTCTCAAGTACACCCGCCAGTTTGTGTGCAATAAACGGATGGCCTCTTGACCCCCTGGATCTTATGCATTGAGAATGTGGTAGGTAGCCATTGTTTTTTTTTGTGGTAGTCGATGAAATGTGTGGATAAATTGTTCTGAAACATCTCTCATCCAACATGACATGAGAACTGTCGATCAAACTGGGAATTCTAAGACTTGTTTAAGTGTGAACCATCGTTGAAGAAGCCTAGATAATAGGCCATAAACATTATTATTCGCCAATCTATTAACGGTGAGATTTTCCTATTCCCCTGTCTAGCATCCCTCGGGTAGTTCCACCAGAGTTTTAAGAGGTGAAAAGCTTCAGTGCCAGTTAGCAACCTAACCTTTGTTAACCTGGGACGGGTTTCAACACTTGCTTGGTAGTTAACCTCTCGACTCTCATTGATCATGACTAACGCCACTGTGTCCAGATAATTCATTTGTAACTACAGAGTTACACATCACCATGCATAATGTTCATAGAAAACACAACACCCTGTGCAGTCTTGGGAAACGGTGGCATGGGCGGGGTCTGCGAGTGGCAAATTTGATTGGTCGTGATGACGTAAAATGCGGTGATACTTTGTCCAAATACTGCTAAACAGTAGGTTTTTGAAAGTGCCAATACGGCTATTTGTGTTCTTCATTGTTGAAGTGTATAATTATAATTGAATTGAAATAAAATTAAGATTTTAAAGGTCGTAGAAAAAACTAGAACAATGCGACTGTGTCGCCAATATGCCTCCGCAAAGTCCCACAACCGGTAGATGCCCTCATTCATTGTCCTAAAAATAAACGAGTTTGAATTGAAATCCCGTCAGCTGTTTTCAAGTATCACATTTTCACCAGCCATGGCAGATGTCACATCGATCGGTGAAGCGGTTTCAGAGAAGGGATTTTTTTTAAATATCAGCTTTCAAGCTAATATGGCTGCCATACCACATCACATATGACCGAAAAAATGTACACTCTGCATATGTATGGATAGGGGATCACGTTTGTGAAGTTTCATGTTGATTGGATAAGGTTTGTTTTTTCTATCCAAGATGGCAGCCAAACCACGTGACATACGACATCATCATTTTCAAACTATATTCAATAGTGGTGTTAGATTGAAACATTTTTGTTTTTTAAAAACTTAAACATAAGAAACGATTAAAACATAAGGAATTCGATTAAAACATTTTTGGCTGGTATACCACTTCACCTATGATGTCATCATTATCATTCTTTTCTTACCCATTTGGGAGTACTTCACAATGTGCCAAGTTTAAAATTTTTCCGTTCAGCGGTTTCCGAGAAATAACTTTTTAATTATTTGCGTTTAATCCAAGATGGCTGCCATAACACGTGAATTATTACATCACAATTATAAAAACATTCTGCATGGGTGTCACTCCTACCCTGAAAGTTTCGTCTCAATCGGACATATGGTTGCTGAGAAAAACGAGGTTTAGTCTGCATTAACGGACGGACAGACGTACGGACGGACGAGTAACCCGAAAACATAATGCCTTCGGGGGCGGAGGCATAAAAATTCTGGAAGTTTATCGCCATTGATGCAGCATCTTTTACATCGCCCTATTTAACACATTTTATTAGTTATTCATGCCTGTTGTTTGTGTCCTTTATGACATCCCTAAAATCGCTCGGTTTCTTTTTTGCAATGATTTTCAATTTTGTTTGCCAGTCAGGCAGACAGATTAAAATATTATTTCACTCCTCTTTGCGCATGTGCGATCGGGCCGAATTCGGAGCCAATGCACTGTTAAACTACAAGTTTAAACTACGTGTTCAAAATTTAACATTCAATTGCAATCAAGTTGTTCCTCAATCATAAATTGACGTTTGTCTACCTGTCTGTCTTTCTGCAGTGTGAACCAATTGATTAACCCTGCTTTTCACTTCGCGTGCGTGGGGTAACGATGCAATTACACCCTACCTCTCCCTCTCGCTGGATCATCAAAATACTTTTAACAACACAATTTGTGCCAACAAAAGGTAACGCTACTGTTGGTGTGAAGTGTACTTCAAGTGGGAAGTCGAGGAATGATAACTATAATGTGAGCAGATTTTGCTGCCTTTTGCTAAAACTGCACCTCGGGTGTATAAGTAAGTAATATAAGTCTGTTTTATATATAAGTCTGTTTTTATATATAAGTTATATATAAGTTATATAAGTTATATAAGTTATAAGGAATTATTATATATAACTTATTATTATTATATTATATATATTTATTATTATAATATATTTATTATATTTTATTATTATATTATTATATTATATATTTTATTATTTATATATATTATATATATTATATATATTTATTATTATTATATATATTATTTATTATTATTATTATATATATTTATTATATATTATATATTTTATATATATTATATATTATATATTATATATTATATATAGAATATAAGGAATTATAAGGAGTTATAAGGAATTATATAAGTTATATATATGTTATTTTATATATAAGTTATATAAGTCTTCTTTTATATAAGTCTGTTTTCCACATAATTTCCACTTATTCGGGCCAAGTGCACATTCATACAAGGTAGACCAACAAAAAGGGACAACATAAAAATCGACCTAGATACAACAATACAGAAGCTAGACAATGAAGCCTCTTGCAAATAAATACCTTGGAGTAGAAGAGGGCCACCAAATTTGTCATAAAAATGCACAAAACAATTACCAAGGAATACCTGATGCAATAAGCAAAGAGATATCCCGAATTCTCAGCAAATCTTTTATCTGACAAAGGAGAAGCTAAATCCGGTGAATCAACTATACTAGGGCGACCTGATCATCTTTTTGATCATCGTGTGGCGTCTTGAGAAAACGGAAATGGTTTGTGAATTTCTGCTCATCTAGCATTCTTTCACCAACTGCATTGACCATTACTGTCAATATACGGAGGTCTTTCGATTCCTTGGACCTCTTCGGGACACCTGATTGTCATGAGAATGAAACTGATTATTTAACAGAATAGTCTCCTTTCTTCTGTATTTTCTACGAGGCTAACCCCCGCTCTAGCGGGGAAAATGGCCTTAAAACGATCATTCATTCATTCATTCTTCTGTATTTTCTACAGTGACTCGGGTTTTTTTTTCTTTCTCGTAGTGTTCGTATGCGTACTCTAAAGATCCCATTTTAGGTAACCCATTTTGGGTGATGAAAGAGACCTTTTGGTGCCATCTGATTGTTGCATCCTTGGTCTACACCACAGCTCAACGTTGGCACATTTTTATCCAATGGTGCACATTTACTCAACTTCATGCTGCATTATAATATTGTAGGATGGTGAAATTGGTCTTGTTATTTCAGCTGGACTGGTAAACAATGAATGGTCTTTGTCGTTAAAGACCATGCCGTCATTCCCCATTGACAGCCTTAGCACGTATGCAATTGAATGGTCGTCATGTGGTCTCTGTGCCCTTAATCCATGATGGCTTTTCCCAATCCAGACAGCCATACCCTCACCTTGCCACAGCCCCGTTGAACTGATCAAACTCCCTCTTCACTTCCACTGCAGGTGGTCGTCCACCCGCCTCTCCCTCCCAGGCCTCGGATGGCAGGCTTTGCGGTGGCCTATTTCCCATTGCGAACTCTGATGCTGGAACGGACTCGGCCATGTCGGGGGCCGGAGGCTGGAGGGCAGTTGTGGAAATGTCAAACAAAGGCGCAGGTCCACTTGCCGCACCCTCGCCTTCCTGCAGGCAAGGAGGCAGGAAAGGCAGCACACAATAGCTTTTAGAGGGAGAGGGAGATAGCAAGAAATCTGTGAAACATTTTCACTTCCTACCATTCTTCCACAACACAAACACATGTATATATATCTGTTACACGTACACGAGCTTTAGTGTTTGCTTCTCAATTTCTTTCACCAACTGGATAGTTCCTTGAACGTTTTCATCCAGAACTTTATCGCATTTCAATGTTTTTTTGCTTTTTTGTTTTTTTGTTTTCTTTGCTTTTTTGTTTCAATGTTGCTGGAAGTTTTTTTGTTAAAATTTTAATAGTCCAAAGCCAACTCCAGATATAAATACAGAGGGAAAATGGCAGGAGAGGTGGTGGGTCAGAGGGGTGAGGAAGAGCATGAGTGAGAAAGGTCCAGCACATTGAAGTTAACATTTGGGCCATGGGTCCCAGCTGCTGTTCCTTCTACAACTGAAGCTCCGCAGTGGCGGGTGTTCAGGCATGATAAGAAATACTAGAATCCAACTTTGTTGCTGAGGTTTGAAGTAAAACCTCAGCGGTGAGAGGCGGGCAAGGCCGAGGAGATGGCTTGTTTTTCAGTTGTAAAAATAAATAAATAATACCGATATCAGTTAAAAAGAAGGAACAAATACAATAATTGTAATTGAGAAATAACGACTTCCTGTTTCCATGACCATTCGGGTGTTGTCTTTATTGACACGTCTTTATCCCATGGTGGATACCCGAGGAGTCAGGCGATGGTGGTGCTGAGGTTACGCTTCACTGTGTTAGTGTACCCTCGAATGTTCCAAGTTAACTACTTATTACTTAGTTACAATCTCTAGCTGTGTGCTGTCGACGTTACTAGATCTCATCAAAATACTTATTGTGTGAATTGGGACAATTTCACGACATAGATCCCACTGTGAACTGCCACATTGGTGCAGGTTGCACATAAAACAAAAATGTAGGTCACACTGGCCTTCAGAGGGGGCGTTCAGGTAACTGTTATACCTGTGCATCCACTGAGATGCATTTCTAGTAATACGCCACTGTGCTTTGGACAGATCCATAATTTCTGTCTCTATTTGCTTTTCTTCCTTTGGTTCTCCAAAGTTCCACCACTCAAGTTAGTTTGTTTGGCGGGCAAAAAACAAACCAACTCTGAGATAAACTAACGTGTATCAGAAGCAAACTGAAGGAAATAAATGGAAATTATAAAGGATAGCTAATTACAGTAAATAATAGATGCAGAACGAGGCAGAAAAGCGATCAAATGTCCCTAAAATGCTCTTTTGCGTGCGGAAGCATCTGCAACAAACGATAACACATCTTTCACTTCCTTCTGCTTGCTTTCTCTACAACGCTACCAAGTCCTCTCCCAACCTACCCCCGCTATCAACCCCCCCACCCCCACCCCTCACCATCCACCCATTCAATATACCGTACATATCCAATTCCAGTTTAAATCCACCCACTGTTTCTACTGCCATGACCTTTCCAAAGAGACCATTCCATGTATTTTCCACTCTTTCCTTCTCTTCTCCTCCAACTTTTCTATCTTGAAGTTCAATTTCCTTATGAATCCAACTTCCATCCATATTCGCACGACCCCTCTTTGATTACGAACAGTTCAACTCGATTCTCCGAGTGTTTATACTACCGGTTTCTACATCCCAGTATTGTTTTCCCAAATATATATTTAATTTGAACACTTTCAAGGACTGACTGAATAACTACACCCTACAATCTGCAAACCTGGTACATTTACAGCCACCTGTTGAGTCCGACAACTTGTTCCAAATTCTGACCATAAACTCGACTTGGCAAAAAATAGGAAACTTAGTTCTGAGTTATTCTTTAGAAATCCCCAAAACATTCATTAGACTTGTTGCTGAGCAACAATTGGAATAATATGAACAAAAGCAACTCGGTAGAGCACATACCTCCACCAGGCTGAACAGTTTACGTTTTGTCGATCTACAAATAAAAGAGGGCCAATGCACGGCCAAAAACAGGGCATTATGCCCTGCCTTGCCAACAATAATTATTACACCAAGTATAAATAGAAAACTCTTTGGTCTATAGTAAGAGGTCATGTGACTTCAAGTAACCGACTATAGTCCTACCCATAAGTTGTGTTTATTGCTCTCGTTCAACAATCGTGGGAAAGCAGAAGCATCTCGGTGATGTCATAAGAGACGTTATAATGGGTATCTGTGCAGACGCCTTGTCCTTCACCGCAATGTCTGCACTGTCCATCGAGATAGTCTATTGGATGACTAGAGAATAGCAAGTACAACAACCTTTCTAAGAGACAACTATCGGGGACGCCTCCTTGCAGTGGTTGTACCTCCCAATGCAACTCAGGGGCCAGATCTTCCCCATTCTTCCCTGCTGCCCGAATTCGTAGACCAGACAAGGCACATCGATTTTCAATCGAGCATTTTTTTTTTTTTAATACATTGTCAAGACTCGTGTAAGAGCTGGAACGTGGAACGGATCAGGGCGCAACAGAACAAATTGTACAGTAGAAAGAGATGGGGGAAATGCCAACAGCATGGCCGATAGAGAAAATGAATTAAGACAGACAAGAAGGGATGTGTGGGTACGGATTAGGGGTAGGGGATAATGCATGAGAAGGGGGTTGATGGTGGACCATGTGTGCCCTGCAAAAACCTAGTGGGGGACAGAGCAGAGGATGCAAGACCAGAAAGGAGGCGGAAGAAGACAGAGAGACCACAAAACTGTCTACAATGGCAAAGTGATAGGTCCATAGACCCAGCTTTCCAATGCCTTGACTCCATAGCCTCAGCTTTATGGGAGATTCAAATGATCTTGGAAGCCTTCGTTTCCATGATATTAAGCTGAGCATGGTGGAGGAAGGAGCACCAGTCTGCAGGGGAGAGCAGTACTCCATAAAGTTGTGGATGAAAGCCATGTAGATAGATAGATAGGAGTTCAGGTGTGCCAGGAAAAGGACTCTGCATGACAAGCATTCCCAGTCGGCAACTGGCTTTGGAGGCCAAATTTGAAATGTTGTTTGCCCAAGAAAGATCATTTCTGATCGTGAGACCCAAAAGTTTGTGACTGACCTTTTTTGAGAGGGTTGTAAAGAAAGTAGATGGGAGGGCTTTTGCCGTACGGTCCTTTCAGAGAGAGATTTGGACGAAACATGGTGGACACGTTGGGTGTGTGACAAGGACTAATTGATTTGATATTTATGAAGACGTGGATCCGGATACTGCAATCTTTTTAGTGATTCTTCGCCATTGAGAGATTAGGCCAAAACGATATGAGCTTGTAGCACAATATCTTAAATTTATGAACGGGTTATAACAATTGCAATGACCGGTGTTCTCCAGACAGTGAAGCCATTTGCAATCAATTTAAACAATCCACGGCTCTTATTCTTACAATACACAACCTCACCCCCAGCCAACCTAGTCTACAGTATGCCATCTTACCAAGAACCTGCCAAGTTATGTGGATATTTGTAGTTCGGATCAGTCTGGGGTCGATCGATTCTAGCCGGGAATCAGAGCTTTGTGTCATTCCTCCAATTCTTTGATTTCTATACTGCTTGGCATAAAGCCAAGGAAGATCCTTTTGTAGTATTCAGAACAGCGCTTGGTCTGAATTGAAGTTTCAGAATTTTGTCATAGAAGATATCCTAAATAATCATCCATGAGCACCCTGCATTGTTTGTGCAGTGATGAAGGTAGCTGTAGATGAGCTTAGGTACATCATTCCCAGATATTTGACAGATATTCCAAGGGATTGAGATCATGAGATTCATTGGTGAGGGAAGATGTGTGATGCCACTTTTATATTCTCCTAATCTGCACAAAATTGGCCTGAAAAAAGATCACATCCTCATTTGTTTTCCTATTCTTCGCATTGATATGTTTTTCGCACAGGTGACCTCTTCCTGAAGTTCATAATTCATAGTTATTGATTTTCCCATCCGGATTTCTGCCATTGGCAAATCCTCCCTTCTTGATTTGGTTATGATCAACTTCTACAACAATGTCTCATGCTCTTCCTCGGCTCCAATTGGTTCAACCGATCATGTGCTTGTGAAGGTCAACGTCTCTCTAGCCTTTCTCAGAGAAGGCTTTAGGGCCAGTGAGTATGGCAGTTCACTCAGGCAAACTGGCAAGCAGCCATCTATCTTCAGGACTGGTCTCTCATAACTATCCCCTCCTGATATCAACTCAGCCTAGCAATTCTTCCACAGAAACCTGCTTCCCCTTATGCAAAATCCATCCCATCCATCCCATCTAGTCATCAGTTATCATACCCATTACCCATCCTCCCACCTATGGTACACTGAATCATGTGGTGAGGCAGTTGCCATGAAACAACTTGCCTTCTCCTCGTGGAAGGCAAATCCAACGGAAGGCAATCTCAGATCATTGCACAAAGCCTGCACCAAGTGTGTGTTACCTCTCCAAGAGAGCCAGAAAACATCTGTCCAATCTCAAGAATGAACTTTCGATCTTGTCACCCTCTTCTAAAACCTGGTGGAGGATTGCTAAGTCTGTCTCTGGTGTATGCTCCCACTCCATCCCATTCCAATCTTCAAATGGCACCACAGCCAACTCCGCTCGTGAGAAAGCTGAATGCCTCAATTCTATTTGCTTCCAAATATTGTCCCTAACCCCTCGCTGTCTGTATCCACCATTCCCTGTCGTACCCAAGTGCTCCCAGACTGTCTTTTGCACATGAGAAGGTGGATACGTTTCTGGGAACCCTCAACTCTGATTCTACAACTGGACTGGATGACATCAGTTCACATTTCCTATAAACCCGCTCTGCCTCTCTTGCACTTCCTCTTTCTGCCCTTTTCACCATATCATTAGCCTTAATTATTATTCCATTCGCTTGGAAGTCAGCCAACATCACTGCATTACATATGCTAGAACAACGCTCGGTCGAGCGCATACCTCCACCAGGCTGAAGAGTTCACATTTTGTATCCCATTGATAGGCCTAATCTGGATCTTAACCAAAAGCTAATCATCGTTTTCTTGTCACCTACCCACTCATCCACCTAGTTTTGTTATAACCCGACTATAACTTTGAATTATTGTGCTATATATTGTTTTGGCCTTGTCTCTCAATGGTGAAGAATCACTTTTAAAATTCTAGTATCCGGATCTGGACCTTCACCACCCTTGCCACACAGCCCACGTCTTCACCAAGTTTTGTCTGAATCTCTCTCTGAAAGGGACAGTATGGCAAGCTCTCCCATATACTTTCATAACAATCCTCTCAAAGAAGTTCAGTTGCAATCTTTTGGGTCTCACTATCTGCCATTACCTTTCCTGGGGAAACCACATTTCCAAGCTGGCCTCCAAAGCCAGTCGCCAACTAGGCATCCTCCGCCGTGCGAAGTCCTTCCTTGGCACACCTGAGCTCCTATCCATCTACAAGGCTTTCATCTGCAGTGACTGGTGTTCTCCAGAAAATCTTGCTCTTCCCTCCCTCCAGTCCTTCAGATTGATAAGCCATCATCATCCCTTGACGTCTCCCATGTCAACTCGTTACCTTTTTTTGTTATCACTGACTTTTCCCATTCTGTTCACCTATACCTTTTTGTTGTCTGTATTTATTCTGCCGGTTAGCTGTCCCACCTTTGCGCGCTGCTCGCAGGCCTATTTTACTGCCTCGCCATGCCTCTTGCAGGCCCACTTCCATCCCTTCTCATCATACTCTCTGTGCCCCTTGTCCACATTTTATTCTCTTCTCCATTGTCGATGCATTTATCTGTGACCCTGTGTTGCTCTTATTCCATGGCGTTTGTCCTCTCTTCAAGAAAAGTAAAATGCAACTAAGACTTGGCTAGGAATGGCCTGTGTTTGAGTATTCCTTGCATATACCCATTGCAATATCAACTCTGGAAAGACAGAATCTATCATTTCCATTCATTATTCGAGTCCCCTTTTCATTGGAGGAGAGTTGCCGATTCCAGAAATAACACTGCCGTATGTACTCACCCTTCGTCAGTGAGCGAACCGCCCTATATATGCCTCAGTCTTCAGAGATGAAAAATACCTCGCATTGCTCAAAGCTTTGGACTCCATCTTGTCACCAAATTCCGGATGATTCACAGCGTCTCCAGCACATAGCACTGAGCTATACTTGAAGACATTGTTTACAAAGGCATTTTCACAAAGAGCTGAACGGGTGCCAGCAAGAAACTTGGCATATGGCAGAGTTTGTCCAGATGTTGTCTGCTTTGAGGCAAGGTTAGACATGTGGTCTATTCTAATGTGTTTTTTATTCATTGAAGGTCCTGTACTTGTATTACTCAAACATTGGGCATGATCTACAATTTCACAAGAGGATGGGATTCTAACCCCGTTTGCATCCACGATGGAAGCCCGGATTTTTGCTCCGATCAAACCGAGGTGAGGCATTACAAAGAATTGGGAAATAATGGTCCAGAACATAAAAAATTCACAAAGGGGTCAATGAAATAATATTGTGAGAAAGTCGCCTTTATTTTGTGGATTCAAGGAGGTCTTTGGGAACTATATCTCAAGAATCAGGTGCGGACAACACGCACACGGAGTTTTCATTTAGATCGACAGCATTGAATGAACTACAATGGTGTCTGAGGGTGCCAGGAGGATGAGGAGACAACACCATCATTGGTGAAACGTCGTTCATTTGGCCGAAGGAAATGGGCCATTGAGGTGTGGAACAGGACTTTTGATTGACTAAACACTTGGCGAGCGGAGCTGGGATGTGAGAATATGTCAGCAATGCGGGAAACAACCAGAAACAATGCCAGAAGATCGGAATCATTTCGTTGCCCAGTCAGCAAGAGAAAAATGTCCAAAGCTGAGTAACACAAATAGTCGTGCTGAATATTTATATTTAGAGTCACAGTGACCGACGTCAGGGAATGGGGTACTTTTGAGACTCGAGTAGTTTATTGTAGTCTGGCAAACAATGAGGTTTGTAGAATGCACCACATTTGGCATCGATTCCATGGAGGCGTAAATGACATCCTTTGATATTTGGTACCATTTATCAATGACGGCTGAGTAACTGTCAAAAAATTATTTTTTGGATGAGCCATGAAGCAATGGCATGACTCATCTCAAACATGCTCAATGGGATTGATATCGAGGCTCTTTGCCTATGGTGACCAGGGTAGACATGATGGGTTCCTTAAAGCAGTTCGGTAGCACATATGGCCAGTGGAGTTGTCATCCTGTAAGCACCAAACCATAATGTGGATGCACGAGCACCATGGAAGACTATACTTGGGACGTTTTGATCTCAAAAGATACACCATTGGTGTCACGCAGCCTACATGGACTGAGAAGGTCCTAAGTCGTGCCAGCTGAAAATTCCCCAGACCATTACTCCTACTCCGGCGGTCTGAACCACTGCCATATGTTAATTATTTCCCAATTGTTTCGTTTTCCACCCACACATGAATCCATCAGTGCATCAAAAATGGTGTTTGGCTGTCCGAGACCAGTCTGTGTTCATTCACATCGACAACATTGGCAAATGCATTCGGTGTATTTCTAGTGGAATTATGGGATTTCCGGAGGGTATGGGATGTTAACAAGGACAATGCAATGGAATATGTTTTGATTGCATCCCATGGCTTCCCACGTTGTGCCCTGCGTTTCAGCAAATATCCTCACTCAGGCTCTTCCTGAGCTCACACTTCGACTCACTTATGAATCTATTTCTCCATTTTTGTTTTTTCTTTGTTTGCTAATTGACTTCAGAGAGTCACATGATGAAAACCTTCCATCAGCTGGATATATCCCCACCCTTGAAAGATAGCTAATCCTGGTATATACTCATCCTATGAAATGAATGACAATGATGCTGCACTTCTCATTTATATATACCGAGCAAATGACTTGCAACAACACAGCACGTGATGGCTTCACTGAGCTGAGGGAGTCAAAAAAAAGTATACACAATGTCAAAAAAGTTAAACATCAGAAAAAACACCATGGAAACCAAAGAAAACTAGAACGGCACTCAGGAGAGAGCACACCTCCACCTGGTTGGACATATCACTCAATGGTGAAGAATCACTTTAAAAATTCTGCGAGCTGGATCCGGATCCAGATCTTCACCAAAATTGAATCGAATCGACACAACCTGTCCAACAAGTTTCGTCAAAATCCATCAATAACTTTTTGAGATATCCTGCTATGTATCGTTTTTGGCCCCATCTCCCAATGGTGAAGAATCACTTAACAAAATTAAATAATTCTCATATCCCAATCCATATTCAGATCTTCACCAAAATCTAAACGATTCTTCCTTGTCAGACACACAACTTGTCCACCAAGTTTCGTCCAAATCCATCAATAACCTTTTTGAGATATCCTGCTATGTATCGTTTTTGGCCCCTATCTCCCAATGGTGAATAATTACTTTAAAAATTAAATAATTCTCATATCCCAATCCATATTCAGATCTTCACCAAAATCTAAACGAATCTTCCGTGTCACACACACAACCTGTCGATCAGGTTTCGTCCAAATCCGTCCACAACGTTTTGAGATATCCTGCTGTGTATCGTTTTTGGCCCGATCTACAATGGTGAAGAATCACTTAAAAATTTTACGATCCGAATCCGAATCCGGATCTTCACTAAAATCGAATCATTTCGTCCTTGTCACATACGCCACATCTCTGCCAAATTTCGTCCCAATCCGTCCACAACTTTTTGAGATATTTTGCTCACAAACGGACAGACAAACTGATGAACAGACAGACAGGGGTGAAAACATAACCTCATCCACCTTTGGTGGCGGAGGTAATAACTTGTACCAGTGATAATATTGCTCGAGGAATAATAAACAAAACCAATATCGTTTAAAGAGATAACAGGAAATGTTTCATCAAAACAATGAACTGGAAGAGGTCCTGGATTTGTGACATGTATGGGAGACCATCCCAGTGTGTACCCTGGATTAGAATAGGTACACCGTATCCCTGCGTGTTGTAAGAGGCGACGAAGAGGGTTGGCGTCAGGAAGGGCATCCGGCCATGAAAACATTGCCTCAAAAAGAGAACCATGACAATTACAACTACATATGGGCAGGGTACAGCCCGAGTGGACATATGTTGTGTGCAAGAGACGAGATGGAAGGGAAGTGGTGTGAGAATGGTGAAGGGTAGGCAGGGACAGAAATACAAGTTTGTGTGGCAAGGGTGCCTGGAGGGCGTCAATGGTGTTGTTGTCCTGTTTTCTGAGGAGTTTGTAGACAGTGTGGTGAGTGTGACCAGAGTGAGTGATAGGTTGATGATGGTGAAAATGATGATTGGAAAGCTCTTGGTGAACGTCGTCTCGGGATATGCTCCGCAGGTTGGTCGGAGCGATGAAGAGAAGGACAAGTTCTGGTGTGCGATAGAGAAGCTGATGGAAAACGTGAAAGGTGAGGAAGTTGTTGTGGTAGGAGGAGACCTAAAGGGACATGTGGGAAGGAGTATGGATGGTTTTGAGGGAGTTCATGGGGGTTACGGATATGGTGTGAGAAATGGAGAAGGTGAAAGGATTTTGGAATTTGCTGAAGGAGCTGATTTGTTGATTTGTAATACTCAGTTCCAGAAAGAGGATAATAAGCTTGTTACATACACGTCAGGTGGGTCGACGGCAATCGTCGACTACCTAATGGTGCGTAGGCGAGATAGGGGGCACCTCCGGGACAAAAAGGTGATCCCGGGGGAGGAGGCTGTTTCACAGCACCACTTGGTTGTCTGCGACATAAGGGTAAAAGGTGCGAGGAGAGCTCGGTGGGTGAAGTACCAACCGAGAATGAAGTTGTGGAGGTTGACAGAGGTGACAGTAAGGGAGGCATTAAAAGAGAGGCTGAGTAGGATAGAGGATGATGTGGTTGAGCTTGAAAGTGGTTGGATGTCAATGAAAGCTAGTCTGTTGGGAGCCGTTGGTGAGGTATGTGGATGGACAACAGGATCACCGAGGCACTCGGAAACATGGTGGTGGGATGATGAAGTTGGAAAGAGGATTGACGAGAAGAGGAAGAAGTTCAAGGAGTGGCAGAAGGCGAAGGGTACGGGAGCAGAAACAGCAGAGCATGAAAATTATAAGGCAGCCAAGAAGGCTGCAAAGAAAGAGGTAGCAAAGGCGCAGGAGGCATGTAGGAAAATGTTCGGAGAACGCTTGGATTCGGAAGAGGGTCAGAGAGCAGTATTCAGGATTGCAAAGCAGATAGCGAAAGAGAGGTGTGATGTGATGGGGGTGAGTTGCTTGAAGGATGAAGTGTGACAAATCGTTGTGGACCCAGATGGAATTAAAGGAATATGGAAAAGATATATGGAAATGCTGTTGAATACAGAGAATGAATGGGATGGCAACATAGAGACTAACCCAGTTTTCGGACCGGCAGAGAAGATAACTGAGAAGGAAGTTGAGGAAGCGATATAAGCAATGAAGAGTAGAAAAGCGAGAGGGCCGACAGGAGTTGTGGGAGATATGTTGAAGGCAGCAGGAAGTTGGGGTGTGAAGAGAATGGCAGAGATCTGTAATCTGGTGGTGAAAGAAGGCCGCATTCCAGTGGATTGGGAACTGAGTACCCTCGTCCCGATATACAAGGGGAAAGGTGACCCTCTGGAGTGTGGTTCGTACCGAGCGATAAGGTTATTGGAGCATGGAATGAAGGTATTGGAAAGGGTGTTGGAGAGGAGGATAAGGAAGAAAGTGAAGATCGACGAAACGCAGTTTGGATTTATGCCAGGAAGAGGAACGACAGACGCACTTTTCATTGTGAGGCAGTTGCAGGAGAAGTACATGGAGAAGAGGAAGAAGTTGTTTCTTGGGTTTGTTGATCTGGAGAAAGCATTCGATAGGGTTCCACGCAAAGTATTGACATGGGCATTGAGGAAGTTAGGAGTGGAGGAATGGTTGATCAGAGTAGTGATGGCAATGTACAAAAGAGCGCGCACAGCTGTAAGGACGAAAGACGGGAACAGTGGTGAGTTTGAGGTGAAGGTGGGAGTGCATCAGGGGTCGGTACTAAGTCCACTACTATTTGTAGCTGTGATGGAGGTGCTGGCTCAGAACATAAAGGAGGGTTTACCGTGGGAGTTGTTGTATGCAGATGATCTGGTGTTGATTGCGGAAAGTATGGATGGACTGAAGGAAAAGATGAACAAGTGGAAGGAATGTATGGAGACAAAAGGTCTGAAGGTGAATATCGGAAAGACGAAGGTGATGGCAAGTGGTAAAGCATATGGTGAGGTGGAAAGAACTGGGAAGTGGCCGTGTGCTGTGTGTAGGAAGGGTGTCGGAGTGAACTCCTTTCAATGTACAATGTGCGCTGAGTGGGTTCATCAAAAAAAGGAGTGGTCTGAGAGGGTCATTAACCAGTGTGGCAGCTACATTCAAATGAAAGGTGTGCACAGAGGGAGCTGCAGATGGAGGAAATGTTGAGTTGGATCTTGGAGACGGCGTGAAGCTGGAAGGTGTGAAAACATTTTGCTACCTCGGAGACATGCTGAATGGAAACATGCAACTCGGAGACATGCAACTTCTATCTACCCATCCCAACTCTCTCTTCCTCATATGTGGTGATTTCAACTGTCACCATGCCAGTTGGCTGGGGGTGGGTACCTCTCTCACCAGCCCTGGCTCTTCAGCAAAGGACTTCTGTGACTCACTGGGACTGACACAATCTGTCAATTTCCCAACTCGGATCTCAGTCAATGGAGCATCTTCTCTTCTGGACTTGGTTATGACTAACTTCCCTGAAAATGTCTGCTGCTCTTCTTCTGCTCCAATCGGCTCTTCTGATCATGTGCTTGTTAAAGTGAACATCTCTCTGACCATTCTCAGAGAGCCTCCTCAGCGTCGACGAATCTGGCATTTCACTCAGGCCAACTGGCACGGTCGTCAAGCAGCCATCAATCATCTGGACTGGTCTCCCATCTCTACTGCCTCTGACATCAACTCATCCTGGGAATTCTTCCAAAGTAAATTGCTCTCTCTCATGCACAGATTTATCCCATCTCGTCTTCAGTTGTCATACCCTTCCTCCCGTCCATGGTACACGGAATCTTGTGGTGAGGCTATTGCCCAGAAACGACTTGCTTTCGTCTCCTGGAAAGCAAATCCAACGGAAGGAAATCTCATTTCCTTTCACAAAGCCTGAAACAAGTGTGTGTCCACCCTCAGGAGAGCCAGGAAGCAATATCTCTCCGTTCTCAGGACCGAACTCTCTTATCTGTCTCCCTCTTCCAAATCCTGGTGGCGTCTGGTCAAATCTGTTTCTGGTGTTTGTTCCCCCTCCATCCCCTCCCTCACCTCAAATGGCCACACGGCTGACTCCGCACGTAAAAAAGCTGAATGCCTCAACTCTGTGTTTGCCTCTAAATCTTGTGTCCCAAACCCATCCCTCTCTGTACCCACCATACCCAGTCATACCCAGCTGCTCCTGGACTCTGTGTCCTTTCCTCCTGACAAGGTGGAAAAGTTTCTGTCAACCCTCGACTCTGATTCTGCAACTGGACCTGACGGCATCAGCCCACGGGTCCTAAAATCATGTTCTTCCGCTCTTTCACTCCCTCTCTCTGGTCTCTTCACCCTCTCTTTTGCTCAAGGTCATCTTCCATCTGCTTGGAAATCTGCCAACATCACCGCTTTGCACAAAAAAGGTGCAAAACAGATCCCAGCAACTACAGACCAATCAGCCTTCTCCCAATTATCAGCAAAGTCATGGAATCCATCATTGCTTCAGATATGAAATCTTTCCTCTTCTCCAATGGCTTGATCTCTGATCATCAATTTGGTTTCAGACCTGGACACTCCAATCTGGACATGCTGCTTTTGCTTTCTCAACAATGGATGGAGGTCCTCAATGCCAAACAGGAAATTAGAGCAGTCTCCCTTGACATATCACGTGCCTTCGACACGGTCTGGCACCCCGCTCTGCTCACCAAACTCTCCTCTTTTGGTATCCATGGAAATCTCCACGCATGGCTGGCGGACTTCCTCTCTAGTCGTAGTCATCGTGTGGCCCTGAATGGGTTTCTCTCATCTCCTCTTCCTGTTCAGGCTGGAGTTCCCCAAGGCAGTGTTCTGGGCCCTGTGCTTTTTCTGGTCTTCATCAATGCTCTCTCTGACTCTCTTGAAAATCCTCTCTATCTCTTTGTTGACGACTCTACTCTCTATCGCTCCATTCTTCATCCCTCAGATCGGCAGTCTGCAGCCTCCTCACTCTCTGCAGACCTTGACAAAATCACAGACTGGGCAAACAAGTGGAACATGTCTTTTGAATCCTGACAAATCTCACACCCTTACGATGTCTCTCTGAAAAGACCGACTGTACAACCCTCCCATCCACTTTCTGAATAATCCTCTCCAAGAAGTTCTGTCACTCAAGCTTTTGGGTCTCACTATCTGCCATGATCTTTCCTGGGAAAACCACATTTCAAATCTGGCCTCCAAAGCCAGTCGCCGACTGGGCATCCTCCATCGTGCGAAGTCGTTCCTTGGCACACCTGAGCTCCTCACCACATACAAGGCTTTCATCCGCAGCTCAATGGAATACTGCTCTCCCCTCTGGGCTGGTGCTCCTGCCTCACACCTAGCTCGTCTTCACGCTGTTGAAACCAAAGCGTTCAGAATCATTGGAATCTCCCGCGATGAAGCTAACTCCAAGGGCCTCTCACTCACTCACCGCAGGCAGGTTGGTGGTCTTTCTGTCTTCTACCGACTCCTCTCTGGCCTTGCCCCCCCCCCCCAGCTCTCTCTGGGCTCTGTCCCGCAAATATTCCTACAGGTCGCACAAGATCTGCCTGCAACCCTCTTCTGGTTAAACTGCCAAAATCAAGACTCTCTGCTCACCTTCACTCCTTCATTCCTCTTTTCTCCCGCCTCTGGAACAAACTCCCTCACTCTCTTCAATCCCACTCCACCCTCCAAGTCTTTAAAACAGCTGTTCACCACCATCTCTTATCTTCCCCCATCCAAAACCTTGATCTTTTCTACCCCCGCTAATTTCACCCCAATTCCACTTTTTTGAAATACCAACTTCTGTCCAGGAAGTCCTTGGTGTCCTTGTGTTTTATACTTCTCCCTCCCCCCCCCCCCCCCTTCCCATGCCTCCTCCCCCCGGGCCCTCTCCCTTCCACACATCTCCCTGCTCTCGGATGTTGTGTTTGTGTGCTTCCCCTTCTCTCCCCATCTTGTCTTCCGCTCCCTCTTTTTGGGTATTTTGTTTGTCTGGTTGATTTGTTTGTGAAGTAAATGTTAGCTCTTTCACGAGCCTCGATTCAGTATACAAAAAAAATAATAAAAAAAAATTAAAAAACTGGAGAAGGTGGATCAGACTCGGCAACGGTTGCTAGAGTGAGATGTGCATGGAAGAAGTTTCGGGAACTGAGTGGCGTGCTGATGAGGAGGGGAGTGTCGTTGAAGCTGAAGGGAAAGGTGTATGCTGCATGCGTGAGAAGTGTTATGATCTATGGGAGCGAGACATGGGTAATGAACGTAGAGCAGCAACGAAGGCTGGAAAGGGTGGAAATGCGAATGGTTCAATGGATGTGCGGAGTATCGTTGAGAGAGAGGAAGACAAATGATGAATTGCGAAAGATGATGGGAATAGAGCCTGTGATTGATGCTGTGAAGAGGAACAGGTTGATATGGTTTGGTCATGTGTTGAGGAAGGATAAAAGTGACTGGTTGAGAAGAGTGATTGAAATGAATGTAGAAGGAAGTAGAGGACAGGGAAGACCGAGAAAGACTTGGCTAAAGATGGTGGAAGAAGAAATGCGGGCAAGGGGGTTAATAAGGGGAGATGCAGAAAATAGGGCAAAATGGAGAAGATTGTCATGGGGACCGCAAGGCTAACCCCCGCTCTAGCAGGGAAAATGGGCTTTAAAATGCATGTTGTTTGTTGTTGTTGTATGGGAGACCACAACTTAACAATTACAGAACTTTGATGCCATTCTTATCCCACAAATGGACGTATTCAGTTTAATCAGTTCTACAAACGTGAGGATGTAGCTTAGGCAGTTCTACAAACAGGATGATCTAGTTTAGACAGTTCTACAAACAATAGAATTTAGTTCAGACAGTTCGACAAACAGGGGGATCTAGTTTAGGCAGTTCGACATACAGGAGGATCTAGGTTAGACAGTTCTACAAACATGAGCATCTGCTTTAGGCAGTTCTACCAACGGGAGGATACAATTCGACAAACAGCAAACAGGAGGATCTAGTTTAGACAGTTCTACCAATGGGAGGATATCGTTTAGACAGTTTTAAAAGTATTAGGATCTAGTTTATACAGTTTTACAAACTTGAGGATCTAGGTTAGACAGTTCTACAAACATGAGGATCTAGTTCAGACCGTTCTACCAATGGGAGGATCCTGTTTAGACAGTTCGACAAACAGGAGGATCTAGTTTAGACAGTTCTACCAATGGGAGGATCTAGTTTAGACAGTTTTAATCGTATTAGGATCTAGTTTATACAGTTTTACAATCTTGAGGATCTAGGTTAGACAGTTTTACAAACATGAGGAACTAGTTCAGACAGTTCTACCAATGGGAGGATCCTGTTTAGACAGTTCTACAAACACGAGGACCTCGTGCAGACAGTTCTACCAATGGGTGGATCTCGTTTGGACAGTTCGACAAACAGGAGGATCTAGTTTAGACAGTTCCACCAATGGGAGGATCTCGTTCAGACAGTTCGACAAACAGGAGGATCTCGTTTAGGCAGTTCTACAAATGGGAGGATCTAGTTTAGACCGTTCTACAAACAGGAGGATTTAGTTCAGACAGTTCTACAAACAGGAGGATCTAGTTTAGACTACTACAAACAGGTGGATCTAATTTAGGCAGTTCTACAAACAGGAGGATTTAGTTCAGACAGTTCTACAAACAGGAGGATCTAGTTTAGACTACTACAAACAGGTGGATCTAATTTAGACAGTTCTACAAACAGGAGGATTTAGTTCAGACAGTTCTACAAACAGAAGGATGTAGTTTAGACAGTTCTGCAAACAGGAGGATCTAGTTCAGACAGTTCTACAAACAGAAGGATGTAGTTTAGACAGTTCTGCAAACAGGATGATCTAGTTCAGACAGTTCTACAAACAGAAGGATGTAGTTTGGACAGTCTACAAACATGAGGATGTAGTTTCGACAATTTACAAACATGAGGATCTAGTTTAGACATTTCTACAAACAGAAGGATATAGTTTAGGCAGTTCTACAAATGGGAGGATCTAGTTTAGACAGCTCTACAAACAGGAGGATCTTGTTTTGACAGTTTTACCAGTGGAAGGATCTAGTTTAGGAAGTTTTACCACTGAAAGGAGCAAGTTTATGAAGTTTTACCATTGGGAGGATCTTGTTTAGGAAGTTTTACCAGGGGAAGGATCTAGTTTATGAAGTTTTACCAGTGAAAGGATAAAGTTTAGGAGGTTTTACCATTGGGAGGATCTAGTTTATGAAGTTTTACCAGTGAAAGGATAAAGTTTAGGAAGTTTTACCATTGGGAGGATCTTGTTTAGGAAGTTTTACCAGTGGGAGGATCTAGTTTAGGAAGTTTTTCCAGCGGAATGAACAAGTTTAGGAAGTTTTACCAGTGGAACGATCTAGTTTAGGAAGTTTTACCAGTGGAAGGATCTAGTTTAGGAAGTTTTGCCAGTGGAGGGATCTAGTTTAGGAAGTTTTACCAATGAAAGTATCAAGGTTAGGAAGTTTTACCAGTGAAAGGATCAAGTTTAGGAAGTTTTTCCATTGGAAGGATCCAGTTTAGGAAGTTTTACCAGTGGAAGGATCAAGTTTAGGAAGTTTTACCAGTGAAAGTATCAAGGTTAGGAAGTTTTACCAGTGAAAGGATCAAGTTTTGGAAGTTTTACCATTGGAAGGATCCAGTTTAGGAAGTTTTACCAGTGGAAGGATCAAGTTTAGGAAGTTTTACCAGTGGAAGGATCAAGTTTAGGAAGTTTTACCAGGGAAAGGATCTAATTTAGGAAGTTTTACCAGTGAAAGGATCTAATTTAGGAAGTTTTACCAGTGAAAGCATCTAGTTTAGGAAGTTTTACCAGTGAAAGGATCAAGTTTAGGAAGTTTTTCCATTGGAAGGATCAAGTTTAGGAAGTTTTACCAGTGAAAGGATCAAGTTTAGGAAGTTTTACCAGTGAAAGGATCTAGTTTAGGAAGTTTTTCCATTGGAAGGATCAAGTTTTGGAAGTTTTACCATTGGAAGGATCCAGTTTAGGAAGTTTTACCAGTGGAAGGATCAAGTTTAGGAAGTTTTACCAGTGGAAGGATCAAGTTTAGGAAGTTTTACCAGGGAAAGGATCTAATTTAGGAAGTTTTACCAGTGAAAGGATCTAATTTAGGAAGTTTTACCAGTGAAAGCATCTAGTTTAGGAAGTTTTACCAGTGAAAGGATCAAGTTTAGGAAGTTTTTCCATTGGAAGGATCAAGTTTAGGAAGTTTTACCAGTGAAAGGATCAAGTTTAGGAAGTTTTACCAGTGAAAGGATCTAGTTTAGGAAGTTTTTCCATTGGAAGGATCAAGTTTAGGAAGTTTTACCAGTGAAAGGATCAAGTTTAGGAAGTTTTACCAGTGGAAGGATCTAGTTTAGGAAGTTTTTCCATTGGAAGGAACAAGTTTTGGAAGTTTTACCAGTGAAAGGATCAAGTTTAGGAAATTTTACCAGTGGAAGGATCAAGTTTAGGAAGTTTTTCCACTGGAAGGAACAAGTTTTGGAAGTTTTACCAGTGAAAAGATCAAGTTTAGGAAATTTTACCAGTGGATCTAGTTTAGGAAGTTTTACCAGTGAATGTATCCAGATTAGGAAGTTTACCAGTGAAAGGATCAAGTTTAGGAAGTTTTTCCATTGGAAGGATCAAGTTTTGGAAGTTTTACCAGTGAAAGGATCAAGTTTAGGAAATTTTACCAGTGGATCTAGTTTAGGAAGTTTTACCAGTGAAAGGATCTAGTTTAGGAAGTTTTACCAGTGAAAGTATCCAGATTAGGAAGTTTTAACAGTGGAAGGATCGAGTTTAGGAAGTTTTTCCATTGGAAGGATCAAGTTTAGGAAGTTTTACCAGTGGAAGGACCAAGTTTTGGAAGTTTTACCAGTGAAAGGATCAAGTTTAGGAAATTTTACCAGTGGATCTAGTTTAGGAAGTTTTACCAGTGAAAGGATCTAGTTTAGGAAGTTTTACCAGTGAAAGTATCCAGATTAGGAAGTTTTACCAGTGGAAGGATCGAGTTTAGGAAGTTTTTCCATTGGAAGGATCAGGTTTAGGAAGTTTTACCAGTGAAAGGATCTAGTTTAGGAAGTTTTACCAGTGAAAGTATCTAGATTAGGAAGTTTTACCAGTGGAAGGATCAAGTTTAGGAAGTTTTTCCATTGGAAGGATCAAGTTTTGGAAGTTTTACCAGTGAAAGGATCAAGTTTAGGAAATTTTACCAGTGGATCTAGTTTAGGAAGTTTTCCCAGTGAAAGTATCCAGATTAGGAAGTTTTACCAGTGAAAGGATCAAGTTTAGGAAGTTTTTCCATTGGAAGGATCAAGTTTTGGAAGTTTTACCAGTGAAAGGATCAAGTTTAGGAAATTTTACCAGTGGATCTAGTTTAGGAAGTTTTACCAGTGAAAGGATCTAGTTTAGGAAGTTTTACCAGTGAAAGTATCCAGATTAGGAAGTTTTACCAGTGGAAGGATCGAGTTTAGGAAGTTTTTCCATTGGAAGGATCAAGTTTAGGAAGTTTTACCAGTGAAAGGAGCAAGTTTAGGAAGTTTTAGCAGTGAAAGGATCTAGTATAGGAAGTTTTACCAGTGAAAGTATCCAGATTAGGAAGTTTTACCAGTGAAAGGATCTAGTATAGGAAGTTTTACCAGTGAAAGGATCTAGTTTAGGAAGTTTTACCAGTGAGAGGATCAAGTTTAGGAAGTTTTACCAGTGAAAGGATCTATGTTAGGAAGTTTTTCCAGTGGAAGGATCTAATTTAGGAAGTTTTACCAGTGAAAGGATCTAGTTTAGGAAGTTTTTCCAGTGGAAGGATCTATGTTAGGAAGTTTTACCAGTGAAAGGATCTAGTTTACGAAGTTTTACCAGTGAGAGGATCAAGTTTAGGAAGTTTTAGCAGTGAAAGGATCTAGTTTAGGAAGTTTTACCAGTGAGAGGATCAAGTTTAGGAAGTTTTACCAGTGAAAGGATCTATGTTAGGAAGTTTTACCAGTGAAAGGATCTAGTTTAGGAAGTTTTACCAGTGAGAGGATCAAGTTTAGGAAGTTTTACCAGTGAAAGGATCTATGTTAGGAAGTTTTTCCAGTGGAAGGATCAGGTTTAGGAAGTTTTACCAGTGAAAGGATCTATGTTAGGAAGTTTTTCCAGTGGAAGGATCACGTTTAGGAAGTTTTACCAGTGAAAGGATCTATGTTAGGAAGTTTTACCAGTGAGAGGATCAGGTTTAGGAAGTTTTACCTGTGAAAGGATCTATGTTAGGAAGTTTTTCCAGTGGAAGGATCAGGTTTAGGAAGTTTTACCAGTGAAAGGATCTATGTTAGGAAGTTTTACCAGTGAGAGGATCAAGTTTAGGAAGTTTTACCAGTGAAAGGATCTATGTTAGGAAGTTTTACCAGTGAAAGGATCTATGTTAGGAAGTTTTTCCAGTGGAAGGATGTAGTTTAGGAAGTTTTACCAGTGAAAGGATCTATGTTAGGAAGTTTTACCAGTGAGAGGATCAGGTTTAGGAAGTTTTACCAGTGAAAGGATCTATGTTAGGAAGTTTTTCCAGTGGAAGGATCAGGTTTAGGAAGTTTTACCAGTGAAAGGATCTATTTTAGGAAGTTTTACCAGTGAAAGGATCTAGTTTAGGAAATTTTACCAGTGAAAGGATCTATGTTAGGAAGTTTTACCAGTGAGAGGATCAAGTTTAGGAAGTTTTACCAGTGAGAGGATCAAGTTTAGGAAGTTTTACCAGTGAAAGGATCTAGTATAGGAAGTTTTACCAACGAAAGGATCTAGTTTAGGAAGTTTTTCCAGTGGAAGGATCAAGTTTCGGAAGTTTTACCAGTGAAAGGATCTATGTTAGGAAGTTTTACCAGTGGAAGGATCTATGTTAGGAAGTTTTACCAGTGAAAGGATCTATGTTAGGAAGTTTTACCAGTGAGAGGATCAAGTTTAGGAAGTTTTACCAGTGAGAGGATCAAGTTTAGGAAGTTTTTCCAGTGGAAGGATCTATGTTAGGAAGTTTTTCCAGTGGAAGGATCAGGTTTAGGAAGTTTTACCAGTGAGAGGATCAAGTTTAGGAAGTCTTTCCAGTGGAAGGATCTATGTTAGGAAGTTTTACCAGTGAAAGGATCTATGTTAGGAAGTTTTACCAGTGGAAGGATCTAGTTTAGGAAGTTTTACCAGTGAGAGGATCAGGTTTAGGAAGTTTTACCAGTGAAAGGATCTATGTTAGGAAGTTTTACCAGTGAGAGGATCAAGTTTAGGAAGTTTTACCAGTGAGAGGATCAAGTTTAGGAAGTTTTTCCAGTGGAAGAATCTATGTTAGGAAGTTTTACCAGTGAGAGGATCAAGTTTAGGAAGTTTTACCAGTGAAAGGATCTATGTTAGGAAGTTTTACCAGTGAGAGGATCTATGTTAGGAAGTTTTTCCAGTGGAAGAATCTATGTTAGGAAGTTTTACCAGTGAGAGGATCAAGTTTAGGAAGTTTTACCAGTGAAAGGATCTATGTTAGGAAGTTTTACCAGTGAGAGGATCAAGTTTAGGAAGTTTTTCCAGTGGAAGGATCTATGTTGGGAAGTTTTTCCAGTGGAAGGATCTATGTTGGGAAGTTTTTCCAGTGGAAGGATCTATGTTAGGAAGTTTTTCCAGTGGAAGGATCCACTGGAAAAGTGGTTTGTTTTCAAGAAAAAGAAAGAAAACAAAGCAAGTTTTTCCAGTTACTTAACTTAGTAAGTTTTAACATTGGAAGGATCTGGATTTAGAGGTTTTACCAGTGGGGGGGGGGGGGGGGGGGGGGGGATTAGTTTTGGATATTTTACCAGTGCAAGTATCTAGTTTTGTAAGTTTTATCAGTGGAAGCGTTTTCGTACAAACGGAAGGATCTCATTTAGGCCATTCCTGTTTGGTTGTTGTTCGGCATGTAAAGCACCTATATGAGCTGAGGTGTAACAGGAAGGTGGCTGCTTGGGCTTCACTATTTTATAAACCAAGTTTATTTACTTATGGATATAAAAAATCATCCTGGAAATTTGTCTTTTAACCAACCCTTAAATTGCAGGTTCCTCTCTGCCTTGACTGGTAAATATCAGGTGTGCTCTATCATTCCGTGATCAAACTTCCTCGCTGTGCTTGCAGTGTGTTCACCTAGGTACGCAGGTACGTGGTAACATCAGCGCGACCAATCACTCAAGTGAAAGCCACCGCGTTGATGGAGCGATTCAATAATTGTGACAAAACTCGTCTTCCGTCCACATTTCAAGGCGCACAGGTTATTCCATATACACCTGAATGATGTGAAACCAGATAAAGTCACGTGGTGTGGTCGTATGTCCCTGAATGTACACCTTGCTCGATGATATACCTCAAACGATATCTTCCATAAAGGCCTCTGTGTTTGAGACTTTGCAGCCTCAGGGTGTTTTTGGGGTTTTCAAATTGTTCTTATACGATTTGAGGATCTTTTTACCGTCACTCGTTCCAGCCCGAGGCGTTATCTCGGCTCCACTTGTTAACCGTTGCTTGTTCGTACCATTTGCTGCTGATCCGAGATAACGGTTTTGAGATAACAGGCGTGTTTGTCTATCTCCAGCAGGAGCCTGACCACCGTGTCCAAGATCAGATCCTTCTTGTGGATGGAAAACCTCAGCGTAAGTCTGTCTGAGGACGTGTACGTGGAATACGTGGACATATTGGGAGCCTATATCCGTGCGTATTCGTGCGTGTAGACGTCATGGACGTACACATACAACTTGTGTACATTCACGTGCAAATGGGGGTGAATCGTTATCATTTACACTTTTTGTTAAATTTACGCTCATCATGGGGGGTCCTTTAAGTCGCCGCGAGGTCACCTGCCTCGAATGATCCACCTCATACATAGCCTACTATCTGCGTGTTCGCACCTGGGTGCATATACTAGCCCTGTGTGCGCACCTGGGTCTCATTCGGAGGTGTGCAGAAGGAAGCGAAACGATGGACAAGTACACATTGTACAAATGTTCTACCGAGTCTATCTATCGAAAGCTTTGGCTTTAATTATTTATTTATTTTGTCACCTGCCATTTGTTCTACCTTGTGTGCATTTCGTTCTTTTTATTGACCGAACGCACGTCACACCGACTCGTTCGTTCCATTTTGGGAGCCGTTCCAGTCGTCACGGTTCGAGTGAAAGTTCAAGACAAACTTTCCGTTTCGTACTCGATGTCTCCGTCTCGTCTCGTCAATTACCGAAGCGCTCCCGGTGACCGCGTTCTTTGTGACCGTTTTTTTTGATTTGTAACGTTCGTGTTTCGAAATGGGAATTGTAGAAAAAATAAATAAATCGCCAAAACAAAACGTCGTTTGTTTTTCCGCCCGCGCTTGATTCGCACTCACCTTGTCCATGATGTTCCGCAGGGGTTAACCGCGCTCCCAGCCCCTCCGATCCTCGCTCATAACTAGACAGCGGCAGAGGGACAGCCGGGACGAGGAGGGGAGAGGGGCGAGATGGAGAGAAAGTGAGGACAGAGGAGTGCAAAAAAAAAAAAATTAAATAACTAAAACTCGGAAACGGATGAATTTCGTTTTCTCTTTATTCCTCCTCCTAATTTTGGGAAGTTAGAGCACGTGACCCGGGGCGGCGCGCTCATTGGTCGCCGAGCGCGAGGTTCGCGCGGGTGTTTCGCCTGTTCGGAATTTGTATTTGGGGGGAAGTGCGGACACGGTAGTGCTGTTGACGTTGTGTACAAGTTATAAGTGTTACAGTACTCCAAGCAGATGTTGAGCTAATTATGCAGAGTGATACAAGTACGGCGTATAATGTTAAATTTATAATTACCAAACGTTAAGCATCGAGTAATTAAGTATTTACAGGAGACGAGTAAAGTTTGTAAAAGTTCGGACGTACGAGCCGTTCTCAAAAACAAAGTTCAGACACGAAATTCGACTTGAACTTGAGATGAACCTCGTACAGATGAACTTAATGGTGTCTATGGATGGAAACGGTGTGGATAATGTCACTGTACACAATATGACTGTCAATACAATATTAAATAATCACATCGTTCTTAGTCCGCTTTCGGTATTAGTATTAATATTAGTATTACTATTGTTATTGGTATTACTATTGGTATTAGTATCACTATTGGTATTAGTATTAGTATTACTATTAGTATTACTATTGGTATTGGTATTACTATTGATATTAGTATCACTATTGGTATTAGTATTAGTATTACTATTAGTATTACTATTGGTATTGGTATTAGTATCACTATTGGTATTAGTATTACTATTAGTATTAGTATTACTATTAGTAATACTATTGGTATTAGTATTAGTGTTTGTATTAGCATCACTATTCGTATTAGTATTATTATTGGTATTAGTATTAGTATTACTATTAGGATTAGTATTGGTATTCGTATTAGTATCACTATTGGTATTAGTATTAGTATGACTATTCATATTGCTATTAGTATTAGTATCACTATTGGTATTAGTATTACTATTAGTATTAATATTGGTATTAGTTTTAGTATTTGTGTTACTGTTGGTATTACTATTACTATTAGTATTACTATTAGTATTAATATTGGTATTAGTATTAGTATTTGTGTTACTGTTGGTATTACTATTACTATTAGTATTACTATTAGTATTACTATTGGTATTAGTATTACTATTGGTATTAGTATTAGTGTTAGTATTACTATTAGTATAAGTATTACTATTAGTATTATTGTTAGTATTAGTATTACTATTGGTATTAGTATTATTGTTAGTATTAGTATTACTATTTGTATTAGTATTACTTATCGGCGCCATTCAACGTCAGTTTATATCACTTAATTGTACTGCGGTTAATTAACTTGGAACGATATTAAACATACAACTATTACTCTATTAGTAATATTATTAATACTATTATTATAATTACTTTTTCCCCCGGTTCGGGTTATCTTACCGGGAGTGGTTCCGTGTCTGCCAAGTCGTTATCTCCGGTTAAGTCCGACCCGGTGGGTCCATAATTGGTCGAGATGGAGGCGACCGAGGGTCCGGAGAGGTTGAGGCGCCCGAGGGTCCCGGGAGGTGGAGGCGACCGAGGATCCCGGGAGATGGAGGCGACCGAGGGTCCGGAGAGGTGGAGGCGACCGAGTGTCCCGGGAGGTGGAGGCGACCGGTGGTCCCGAGAGGTTGAGGCGACCGAGGGTCCCGAGAGGTGGAGGAAAACGACGGCAAAGTGAGGAACAGGGTTATAATTAGTGTAAAAGTTTTGAAAAAGGAAAACGTTGATGAGGTTGTGCGATTGAAGGAGATAACAAAATAGAGAGTGAGGAGGAGGAGTGCAGGAAACAACGGAGAAATTGAATGAGAGGAGGAAAGTCAAAGCAAGGTGGTGTTAATGGAAACAGATCTCCACGGGGTCGACAGAGAGGGAGAGGGATATCCGCAAACGAGTTCCACTACAGAGGGAGATTGAGGGAGTAAGAGTGAGACGGAGGAGGGGTGGGGGAGGTATGGGGGATGTAGGGGTGAAGAGAGGAGGCGAGGAGTGATCAGACGAATTGAAGGGGCGTTTCTTTACTTTCACCCAAATATTTTAAAACGTTTTGTTTACAATCCTAATTGGACATGTGGGTCCTCTCTGTCTCTATCACCCTTTTTCTTCCACTTTCCTTTCCTCCATTGGACGCAAAAAACCCATCCCTGCATTGTACCCCAAGAGTGTACTGACGACGACTCCTCCTCTCCTCACCCAGCAGTGCGTATACGGAGCACACCCCTCCTGCTCCTCCTCCTCCTCCTCCTCCTCCTCCTCCTCCTCCTCCTCCTCCTCCTCTAAGGGTGCTCACGATATTTTTCTTTCTCCCTTAGGCACAACTGAGCACCCTCCCGTCTCCTCCTCCTCCTGCTCGCCCAGACGTGGAAACAGCATTGCTGCTCACGGAGCACATTCCTCTCTCTCTCTCTCTCTCTCTCTCTCTCTCTCTCTCTCTCTCTCTCTCTCTCTCTCTCTCTCTCTCTCTCTCTCTCTCTCTCTCTCTCTCTCTTTTTCTCTCTCTCTCTCCCTCTCTCTCTCTCTCTCTCTCTCTCTCTCTCTCTCTCTCTCTCTCTCTCTCTCTCTCACTCTCACTCTCACTCTCACTCTTGCATCCCTTTCCCTTCCCACCAATGCCTGTTTCTTCCCTTACCCCATTCACCCACAATTGCTCACAGTCTACAGCCCTACCCCTCTTTCCCCCAATTTTTGTCCCACAGCCATGACCGAGGGGGGCCTTCATGCCAGAGGTTCCGGCGAAACAGATGTGGCTCATTCTCACCATTGGCATTCTTTAAAATCCATCAGCCATCCTCAACACACATCAGCCATCCTCAACACACATCAACCTTCCTCAACACACATCAACCTTCCCCAAAACCCTTCAGCCTTCCTCAACACACATCAACCTTCCTCAAAACCCTTTATCCTTTCTCAACACACAGCAACCTTCCTCAAAACCCTTTATCCTTCCTCAACACACATCAACCTTCCTCAAAACCCTTTATCCTTCCTCAATACACATCAACCTTCCTCAAACCCCATCAGCCTTCCTCAAAACCCGTCAGCCTTCCTCAAAACCCGTCAGCCTTCCTCAAAACCCGTCAGCCTTCCTCAAAACCCGTCAGCCTTCCTCAAAACCCGTCAGCCTTCCTCAAAACCCGTCAGCCTTCCTCAAAACCCGTCAGCCTTCCTCAAAACCCGTCAGCCTTCCTCAAAACCCGTCAGCCTTCCTCAAAACCCGTCAGCCTTCCTCAAAACCCGTCAGCCTTCCTCAAAACCCATCAGCCTTCCTCAAAACCCCTCAGCCTTCCTCAAAACCCCTCAGCCTTCCTCAAAACACGTCAGCCTTCCTCAAAACCCGTCAGCCTTCCTCAAAACCCCTCAGCCTTCCTCAAAACCATTCAGCCTTCCTCAACACACATCAGCCTTCCTCAAAACGCGTTCAGCCTTCCTCAACACGCGTTCAGCCTTCCTCAACACACATCAGCCTTCCTCAAAACCGTTCAGCCTTCCTCAACACACATCAGCCTTCCTCAAAACGCGTTCAGCCTTCCTCAACACACATCAGCCTTCCTCAAAACCCTTCAGCCTTCCTCAACACACATCAACCTTCCTCAAAACCCATAAGCCTTCCTCAACACCCATCAACTTTCCCCAGCACCCATCATCCTTCCTCAACACCCGTCAGCCTTCATCACTACACGTCACCCTTCCACAACACACGGCAGCCTTCCACAACACACGTCAGCCTTCCACAACACACGTCAGCCTTCCACAACACACGCCAACCTTCCACAACACACGTCAGCCTTCCACAACACACGTCAGCCTTCCTCAACACACATCAACCTTCCTCAAAACCCATAAGCCTTCCTTAACACACATCAACCTTCCTCAAAACCCATAAGCCTTCCTTAACACACATCAACCTTCCTCAAAACCCATACGTCTTCCTTAACACACATCAACCTTCCTCAAAACCCATAAGCCTTCCTTAACACACATCAACCTCCCTCAAAACCCATAAGCCTTCCTCAACACACATCAACCTTCCTTAAAACCCATAAGCCTTCCTTAACACACATCAACCTTCCTCAAAACCCATAAGCCTTCCTTAACACACATCAACCTTCCACAACACACGTCAGCCTTCCTTAACACACATCAACCTTCCTTAAAACCCATAAGCCTTCCTTAACACACATCAACCTTCCTCAAAACCCATAAGCCTTCCTTAACACACATCAACCTTCCACAACACACGTCAGCCTTCCTTAACACACATCAACCTTCCACAACACACGTCAGCCTTCCTTAACACACATCAACCTTCCACAACACACATCGACCTTCCTCAAAACCCCTAAGCCTTCCTTAACACACATCAACCTTCCACAACACACGTCAGCCTTCCTTAACACAAATCAACCTTCCTGAAAACCCATAAGCCTTCATTAACACACGACAACCTTCCTGAAAACCCATAAGCCTTCCTTAACACACATCAACCTTCCTCAACACACGTCAGCCTTCCTTAACACACATCAACCTTCCACAACACACGTCAGCCTTCCTTAACACAAATCAACCTTCCTGAAAACCCATAAGCCTTCATTAACACACGACAACCTTCCTGAAAACCCATAAGCCTTCCTTAACACACATCAACCTTCCACAACACACGTCAGCCTTCCTTAACACACATCAACCTTCCACAACACACATCGACCTTCCTCAAAACCCCTAAGCCTTCCTTAACACACATCAACCTTCCACAACACACGTCAGCCTTCCTTAACACAAATCAACCTTCCTGAAAACCCATAAGCCTTCATTAACACACGACAACCTTCCTGAAAACCCATAAGCCTTCCTTAACACACATCAACCTTCCTCAACACACGTCAGCCTTCCTTAACACACATCAACCTTCCACAACACACATCGACCTTCCTCAAAACCCCTAAGCCTTCCTTAACACACATCAACCTTCCACAACACACGTCAGCCTTCCTTAACACAAATCAACCTTCCTCAAAACCCATAAGCCTTCCTCAACACACATCAACCTTCCTTAAAACCCATAAGCCTTCCTTAACACACATCAACCTTCCTCAAAACCCATAAGCCTTCCTTAACACACATCAACCTTCCACAACACACGTCAGCCTTCCTTAACACACATCAACCTTCCACAACACACGTCAGCCTTCCTTAACACACATCAACCTTCCACAACACACATCGACCTTCCTCAAAACCCCTAAGCCTTCCTTAACACACATCAACCTTCCACAACACACGTCAGCCTTCCTTAACACAAATCAACCTTCCTGAAAACCCATAAGCCTTCATTAACACACGACAACCTTCCTGAAAACCCATAAGCCTTCCTTAACACACATCAACCTTCCTCAACACACATCAGCCTTCCTCAAAACCCGCCAGCCTTCTTCAACACACATCAGCCTTCCTCAACACACATCAACCTTCCTCAACACACATCAGCCTTCCTTAACACACATCAGCCTTCCTTAACACACATCAGCCTTCCTCAAAACCCGCCAGCCTTCTTCAACACACATCAGCCTTCCTCAACACACATCAACCTTCCTCAACACACATCAGCCTTCCTTAACACACATCAACCTTCCTCAACACACATCAGCCTTCCTTAACACACATCAACCTTCCTCAACACACATCAGCCTTCCTCAAAACCCGCCAGCCTTCTTCAACACACATCAACCTTCCTCAACACCCATCAACCTTCCTCAAAACCCATAAGCCTTCCTTAACACACATCAACCTTCCTCAAAACCCATAAGCCTTCCTTAACACACATCAACCTTCCACAACACACGTCAGCCTTCCTCAACACACATCAACCTTCCACAACACACGTCAGCCTTCCACAACACACATCAGGATTCCTCAACACACATCAGCCTTCCTCAAAACACGTCAGCCTTCCTCAAAACCCATCAGCCTTCCTCAACACCAATAAACCTTCCTCAACACCCATCAACCTTCCTCAAAACCCATCAGCCTTCCTCAACACACATCAACCTTCCTCAACACCAATAAACCTTCCTCAACACCCATCAACCTTCCTCAAAACCCATCAACCTTCCTCAAAACCCATCAGCCTTCCTCAACACACATCAACCTTCCTCAACACCAATAAACCTTCCTCAACACCCATCAACCTTCCTCAAAACCCATCAACCTTCCTCAAAACCCATCATCCTTCCTCAACACACATCAACCTTCCTCAACACCAATAAACCTTCCTCAAAACCCATCATCCTTCCTCAACACCCATCAACCTTCCTCAAAACCCATAAGCCTTCCTTAACACACATCAACCTTCCTTAACACACATCAGCCTTCCACAACACACGTCAGCCTTCTTTAACACACATCAACCTTCCACAACACACGTCAGCCTTCCTTAACACACATCAACCTTCCACAACACACGTCAGCCTTCTTTAACACACATCAACCTTCCACAACACACGTCAGCCTTCCTTAACACACATCAACCTTCCACAACACACGTCAGCTTTCTTTAACACACATCAACCTTCCACAACACACATCAACCTTCCTTAACACACATCAGCCTTCCACAACACACGTCAGCCTTCTTTAACACACATCAACCTTCCTTAACACACATCAACCTTCCACAACACACGTCAGCCTTCCTTAACACACATCAGCCTTCCACAACACACGTCAGCCTTCTTTAACACACATCAACCTTCCACAACACACATCATCCTTCCTTAACACACATCAGCCTTCCACAACACACGTCAGCCTTCCTCAAAACCCGTCAGCCTTCCTCAGAACCCGTCAGCCTTCCTCAGAACCCGTCAGCCTTCCTCAAAACCCGTCAGCCTTCCTCAAAACCCGTCAGCCTTCCTCAAAACCCGTCAGCCTTCCTCAAAACCCGTCAGCCTTCCTCAAAACCCGTCAGCCTTCCTCAAAACCCGTCAGCCTTCCTCAAAACCCGTCAGCCTTCCTCAAAACCCGTCAGCCTTCCTCAAAACCCGTCAGCCTTCCTCAAAACCCATCAGCCTTCCTCAAAACCCCTCAGCCTTCCTCAAAACCCCTCAGCCTTCCTCAAAACACGTCAGCCTTCCTCAAAACCCGTCAGCCTTCCTCAAAACCCCTCAGCCTTCCTCAACACACATCAGCCTTCCGCAAAACGCGTTCAGCCTTCCTCAACACACATCAGCCTTCCTCAAAACCGTTCAGCCTTCCTCAACACACATCAGCCTTCCTCAAAACGCGTTCAGCCTTCCTCAACACACATCAGCCTTCCTCAAAACCCTTCAGCCTTCCTCAACACACATCAACCTTCCTCAAAACCCATAAGCCTTCCTCAACACCCATCAACTTTCCCCAGCACCCATCATCCTTCCTCAACACCCGTCAGCCTTCCTCAAAACCCATAAGCCTTCCTTAACACACATCAACCTTCCTCAAAACCCATAAGCCTTCCTTAACACACATCAACCTTCCACAACACACGGCAGCCTTCCACAACACACGTCAGCCTTCCACAACACACGTCAGCCTTCCACAACACACGCCAACCTTCCACAACACACGTCAGCCTTCCACAACACACGTCAGCCTTCCTCAACACACATCAACCTTCCTCAAAACCCATAAGCCTTCCTTAACACACATCAACCTTCCTCAAAACCCATAAGCCTTCCTTAACACACATCAACCTTCCTCAAAACCCATAAGTCTTCCTTAACACACATCAACCTTCCTCAAAACCCATAAGCCTTCCTTAACACACATCAACCTTCCTCAAAACCCATAAGCCTTCCTTAACACACATCAACCTTCCACAACACACGTCAACCTTCCTCAAAACCCATAAGCCTTCCTCAACACACATCAACCTTCCTTAAAACCCATAAGCCTTCCTTAACACACATCAACCTTCCTCAAAACCCATAAGCCTTCCTTAACACACATCAACCTTCCACAACACACGTCAGCCTTCCTTAACACACATCAACCTTCCACAACACACGTCAGCCTTCCTTAACACACATCAACCTTCCTCAAAACCCATAAGCCTTCCTTAACACACAACAACCTTCCTGAAAACCCATAAGCCTTCCTTAACACACATCAACCTTCCTCAACACACATCAGCCTTCCTCAAAACCCGCCAGCCTTCTTCAACACACATCAGCCTTCCTCAATACACATCAACCTTCCTCAACACCCATCAACCTTCCTCAAAACCCATAAGCCTTCCTTAACACACATCAACCTTCCACAACACACGTCAGCCTTCCTTAACACACATCAACCTTCCACAACACACGTCAGCCTTCCACAACACACATCAGCATTCCTCAACACACATCAGCCTTCCTCAAAACACGTCAGCCTTCCTCAAAACCCATCAGCCTTCCTCAACACCAATAAACCTTCCTCAACACCCATCAACCTTCCTCAAAACCCATCAGCCTTCCTCAACACACATCAACCTTCCTCAACACCAATAAACCTTCCTCAACACCCATCAACCTTCCTCAAAACCCATCAACCTTCCTCAAAACCCATCATCCTTCCTCAACACACATCAACCTTCCTCAACACCAATAAACCTTCCTCAAAACCCATCATCCTTCCTCAACACACATCAACCTTCCTCAAAACCCATCAACCTTCCTCAAAACCCATCAGCCTTCCTCAACACACATCAACCTTCCTCAACACCAATAAACCTTCCTCAACACCCATCAACCTTCCTCAAAACCCATCAACCTTCCTCAAAACCCATCAGCCTTCCTCAAAACCCATCAGCCTTCCTCAACACACATCAACCTTCCTCAACACATCAACCTTCCTCAAAACCCATAAGCCTTCCTTAACACACATCAACCTTCCTTAACACACATCAGCGTTCCACAACACACGTCAGCCTTCTTTAACACACATCAACCTTCCACAACACACGTCAGCCTTCTTTAACACACATCAACCTTCCACAACACACGTCAGCCTTCCTTAACACACATCAACCTTCCACAACACACGTCAGCTTTCTTTAACACACATCAACCTTCCACAACACACATCAACCTTCCTTAACACACATCAGCCTTCCACAACACACGTCAGCCTTCTTTAACACACATCAACCTTCCTTAACACACATCAACCTTCCACAACACACGTCAGCCTTCCTTAACACACATCAGCCTTCCACAACACACGTCAGCCTTCTTTAACACACATCAACCTTCCTTAACACACATCAACCTTCCACAACACACGTCAGCCTTCCTTAACACACATCAACCTTCCACAACACACGTCAGCCTTCCTTAACACACATCAGCCTTCCACAACACACGTCAGCCTTCTTTTACACACATCAACCTTCCACAACACACATCAACCTTCCTTAACACACATCAGCCTTCCACAACACACGTCAGCCTTCTTTAACACACATCAACCTTCCACAACACACGTCACCCTTCCTTAACACACATCAACCTTCCACAACACACGTCAGCCTTCCTTAACACACATCAACCTTCCACAACACACGTCAAACAAATTCTTCAAACCCTTCCTCAGAATCCCTCCGATTCCCTCACCTGTATCGAGAAAGTTTCAGTAATGGAGTCTCGGCCTAACACGAGCATTACGGGGTATGAAACAAACCATTATGATTCCAAAGGTATCACATTTCTAATTGTAACACATTAGTAAACCTCCCCTATAGGATAAGGGAAGGCTTTTATTTGTGCTGTTGGATTTGTTTGTACAATTAACTCCCCCAGTTTTAATGCTACCCCAGAGTTTGTTGGACCCCTAGGAGAACTAAACCACCATTCAGGAAATATGTATGTATGTATGTATGTATGTATGTATGTATATATGTATGTATATATATATATATATATATATATATATATATCTGTGCAGCGTCTGTCCTGTCCTGTGTTGTCTTGTGTTGTGTTGTCATGTCTTGTGTTGTGTTGTGTTGTTACTGAACTACTTTCTCAAACTTTTGTGAAATCGTACCAAACTTCTGGTATGTACCTATCTCCCCCGTCGGTATGTCCTAAGGGTATTGTTTTTGAAAAATTTCCAATCTTTTAATTTTTTATTTTTGGAATTTTTTGGGGAAATTTTTTTTTTCCCAACTTAAGTTTTCAACTTCAATTGTTTATAACATGTGATATGACGTATATTACAAATACATTTGTGCAAAATAATTGTTTGAATTATGATTGGTTTAAACCATTACAAAACGGCAACTCGGGTACAGTCATTTATCGATATACAGACTTGGCATTTAATATGGAATATATATATTTTCTTGACTTGGGTTTACTTTCTTAACTCAGTATATCAATCTGGTGAGCTTCTTTTACACTTTGGTGATTTATTTGTTCAAAGAACCATGTCACTGATTGTCTGTCGCAGCAAGAAGTCAACAACAGGATTATATCACAGGTGGCGTGGCAAAATGTACGGACAGGTGCATTTGACGATTGGCTTCACAGTCGGGTATACAAGGGTTGTTGCGTTCTGTAATAGTGGAAAACAACTGCTGCACGTCTCCAAAAGTTATTGCCGCTTCCTCTGGAGATGGTCCGTCAACTCGACAAGGCTGTTTGTCATGGAGTGGTGGCTTTACGAAATTACGGCATGAAACAGCGTGCTATTGCTCGGCAGTATGGCATCACTCAAGGTCAGGTGTCAAAGATCCTGAAACAAAATGCTCAGAGGGGTGTCCCTACTCCACTACCGAGGCCCGGACGTCCCCGCAGAACCACAAGGAGGGATGATCGCCAGCTGCACCGGGTAGTCCGCAATGGCCGTACCAAGTCAGCTAATCGGCTTAGGGCTGAGTGGCAGCAACTGACAAATGTGCCTGTATTCAGAAGGCTAGTCAACCAACGACTGGTTCAAGCAGGCTATCGTACCAGGCGTCCCCTGAGAAAGCCACGCCTGACCAGACAACACCGCCAGCGCTGATTGCAGTGGGCCAGAGAGCACCGTCAATGGCAGCCAGGACACTGGAATCACGTGATCTTCAGTGACGAGTCGAGATTTCTGGTCTATCGTCAAGATGGTCGCGTCCAAGTGCGCAGACAAGTGCATGAAGCCTACAACAAAGATTGTATAGTGCCAAGAGTCCAAGCTGGAGGTGGTGGGGTGACCGTTTGGGCTGCTTTTCATGCAGGGGGGAAAACTGACCTGGTTGTTCTGAATGGAAACCTGAACCAGTTCAAGTACAGGGCCATTCTTGAAGAAACATTGCTTCCATTTGCTCGTGCAGCCTTTCGAGGAAACTTTGTCTTCCAAGATGACAATGCACGGCCTCATCGTGCTCGCATGATCCAACACTTTCTTGCTGACCGTGGTGTAGAGCATATGGAGTGGCCTGCCATGTCCCCGGATATGAATCCGATAGAGAACTTGTGGGCAGAATTAACGCGTCAAATCGACCACTTGGACCAGCAGCCTACCTCTGTGCGTGAATTGCAGCAGGCTATTGTCACTGCATGGTAAGCGATTCCTGTCCAAACCTGGGCAAATCTCGTGAACAGCATGCCTCAACGTGTACGTGCTCTCCTGAATGCTTGTGGGGGTTACACAAAGTACTGAACTGTAATTTTACTGTCCGTAATCCCAGTCGTAATTTAACTTTTGTTTTTGTTAAAAAAAAAATTGGCTTATGTGCAAAATAAAGAGATACTTCTGGAAAACGTACAGAAGTTTAACACAGTACTGTCCATTAATTGAGTTCGATATCAGTTTACATCACTTTCAAGGATCAATTTATTTGTTTCGAAATGTCAAATGTGGTTTTTGTTTCTTTTCAAGGTCACATTAACAAAATCTAGAATAATTTCAACATAATTCCAATGAACTTTTGGTTCTAAGACATCTTGAAAAGTAAGTTCACCCCCACAAAAAAAATATTCCATTTTAAATGCCAAGTCTGTATCTACACATCTGAGCAGTGGCTGTGTTGTCACTTAACGACTCCCTCAAACTTTTGTTTCTGTGGTTGTGAAGTCTTTTTAATAACGTTGTGGTGGTTTTGAATCACGTGGTGGTGAGGTATTTTTAATTATGTGGTGGTGAGGTGTTTTTAAATGATATGGCTGTGAGGTGTTTTTAAATGACATGGTGGTGAGGTGTTTTTAAATCACATGGTGGTGAGGTGTTTTGAATTATGTGGTGGTGAGGTATTTATAATTACGTGGTGGTGAGGTTGTTTTTTTTTTTTTTTTTTTTTTTTTTTGTGTACTGAATCGAGGCTCGTGAAAGAGCTAACATTTACTTCACAAACAAATCAACCAGACAAACAAAATACCCAACAAGAGGGAGCGGAAGACAAGATGGGGAGAGAAGGGGAAGCACACAAACACAACATCCGAGAGCAGGGAGATGTGTGGAAGGGAGAGGGCCCGGGGGGAGGAGGCATGGGAAGTGGGGGGGGGGGAGGGAGAAGTATAAAACACAAGGACACCAAGGACTTCCTGGACAGAAGTTGGTATTTCAAAAAAGTGGAATTGGGGTGAAATTAGCAGGGGTAGAAAAGATCAAGGTTTTAGATGGGGGAAGATAAGAGATGGTGGTGAACAGCTGTTTTAAAGACTTGGAGGGTGGAGTGGGATTGAAGAGAGTGAGGGAGTTTGTTCCAGAGGCGGGAGAAAAGAGGAATGAAGGAGTGAAGGTGAGCAGAGAGTCTTGATTTTGGCAGTTTAACCATAAGAGGGTTGCAGGCAGATCTTGTGCGACCTGTAGGAATATTTGCGGGACAGAGCCCAGAGAGAGCTGGGGAGGCAAGGCCAGAGAGGAGTCGGGAGAAGACGGAAAGACCACCAACCTGCCTGCGGTGAGTGAGTGAGAGGCCCTTGGAGTTAGCTTCATCGTGGGAGATTCCAATGATTCTGAATGCTTTGGTTTCAACAGCGTGAAGGCGAGCTAGGTGTGAGGCAGGAGCACCAGCCCAGAGGGGAGAGCAGTATTCCATTGAGCTGCGGATGAAAGCCTTGTATGTGGTGAGGAGCTCAGGTGTGTCAAGGAAGGACTTCGCACGACGGAGGATGCCCAGTCGGCGACTGGCTTTGGAGGCCAGATTTGAAATGAGGTTTTCCCAGGAAAGATCATGGCAGATAGTGAGACCCAAAAGCTTGAGTGACAGAACTTCTTGGAGAGGATTATTCAGAAAGTGGATGGGAGGGTTGTCCAGTCGGTCTTTTCGGAGAGACATCGTAAGAGTGTGAGATTTGTCAGGATTGAAAGACATGTTCCACTTGTTTGCCCAGTCTGTGATTTTGTCAAGGTCTGCAGAGAGTGAGGAGGCTGCAGACTGCCGATCTGAGGGATGAAGAATGGAGCGGCAGAGAGTAGAGTCATCAGCAAAGAGATAGAGGATTTTCAAGAGAGTCAGAGAGATCATTGATGAAGACCAGAAAAAGCACAGGGCCCAGAACACAGCCTTGGGGAACTCCAGCCTGAACAGGAAGAGGAGATGAGAGAAACCCATTCAGGGCCACACGTTGACTACGACTGGAGAGGAAGTCCGCCAGCCATGCGTGGAGATTTCCATGGATACCAAAAGAGGAGAGTTTGGTAAGCAGAGCGGGGTGCCAGACCGTATCGAAGGCACATGATATGTCAAGGGAGACTGCCCTAATTTCCTGTTTGGCATTGAGGTGTTTTTAATTACGTGGTGGTGAGGTGTTTTGAATTACTTTGTGGTGAGGTGTTTTAAATTACTTGCTGGTGAGGTGTTTTTAAATGACGTGGTGGTGAGGTGTTTTTAAATGACGTGGTGGTGTGTTTTTAATTTTGTGGCTGTGAGGTGTTTTTATTACGTGTTTTATGGCTGTGAGGTGTTTTTAATTTCGTGGTGGTGAGGTGTTTTTATTACGTGTTTTATGGCTGTGAGGTGTTTTTATTACGTGTTTTATGGCTGTGAGGTGTTTTTATTACGTGTTTGATGGCTGAGAGGTGTTTTTATTACGTGTTTTATGGCTGTGAGGTGTTTTTATTACGTGTTTTATGGCTGTGAGGTGTTTTTATTACGTGTTTGATGGCTGAGAGGTGTTTTTAATTTTGTGGTGGTGAGGTGTTTTTATTACGTGTTTTATGGCTGTGAGGTGTTTTTATTACGTGTTTTATGGCTGTGAGGTGTTTTTATTACGTGTTTTATGGCTGTGAGGTGTTTTTAATTTTGTGGTGGTGAGGTGTTTTTATTACGTGTTTTATGGCTGTGAGGTGTTTTTATTACGTGTTTTATGGCTGTGAGGTGTTTTTATTACGTGTTTTATGGCTGTGGGGCGTTTCTATTTCGTGTTTTATGGCTGTGAGGTGTTTTCAATTTCGTGGTGGTGAGGTGTTTTTAATTTCATCGTGGTGAGGTGTTTCGAATTACTTGGTGGTGAGGTGTTTTGAATTACGTGGTGGTGAGGTGTAATCGTCCCAAACTTCCAGTCTGCACCGCCCCCTCCCCTATGTATGTGCTGAGGGGTTCTTTCTTGAAAAAAAAAACATTCAACCTAAATCTTCAACCTAAATTGCTTATAAAAATGTAATATCACAAACACATCAAATACATTTGTGAAAAATAATTGTTTGTATTATGATTGGTGTCAATCATGACAACACAGCAACTCAGGTACAGTCATTATTCTCAGCTAAAATAAGCCCGTTCCTCCGTAACGACGCTTGGTGAGGCGAGCGCAGCGAGCCGAGCCAAGCTAGTATATATATATATATATATATATATATATATATATATATATATATATATATATATATATATATATATCCTGCATTCCCAATGCTCCCAGTTTCTGACCTTTATCTCAGAGCTGGCAGGGACTTTCGGAATGAAAATTTGCATTTGCAAAAAATTTGAAAATTTGAATTTGCAAAAAATTTGAAAATTTGCATCAGTGATGTGAATATAAAGTATTTGGGGGTTGACCTAATTTTCGACATTGACCGAATTTAAGGTCATGACCTAATTATAGTCATAAAAATTTTAAACATCATTTGAGAAGTTTGTCCAATCTGAATGGAATTTCCTTCTCTAGATAGCCTTGAGCAAGGCGCATTTGCCCTTGATTTACATCATAGGCCTCTGGGTTAAAGGTCAAGGTCTTGCACCCCTAAGAGTACTAAGCCACCATTTGGGGGTTTCTCCATTTTTCTGCCGATGTCCGAGTTGTGTCTCTGATCTGACTGGGACTTTCAGAACACAATTTTCATCAATAATGGGAATAAAAAATACACGGGGTTAACATACCTTTTTGACCTTGACCTAATTTTTAAGGCCAAGACTCAATTATAGACATTTTAACATTGTTCACCATAACTCAGCTAAGGCTTGTCTGATCAGAATGAAATTGCCTTCTTTTGATAGCCTTTATAAAGGTGCATTTACGGTTAATTGTTCCCCGTCGCACCGCGGAGCGAAAGGGGGACTATCGTTTTCCCCTCCGTGTGTGTGTGTGTGTGTGTGTGTGTGTGTGTGTGTGTGTGTGTGTGTGTGTGTGTGTGTGTGTGTGTGCGTCCGTGCGTGCGTCCATGCGTGCGTAAGCGAAGGACAGAATTCTAATTTGGTGTGTGGGTGCAACCCACGTCAAAATCCAAGATGGCCGCCACCATATATATGTCTGAACCTTGTGAGCGAAATATCTTGAAAAATAAACGAACTACTAACTTCTAATCTGGTGTGTGGGTGTATCTACGCATAAGGAAGAACGCTTCATCCCTCAGATCGGCAGTCTGCAGCCTCCTCACTCTCTGCAGACCTGGACAAAATCACAGACTGGGCAAACAAGTGGAACATGTCTTTCAATCCTGACAAATCTCACACTCTTACGATGTCTCTCCGAAAAGACCGACTGGACAACCCTCCCATCCACTTTCTGAATAATCCTCTCCAAGAAGTTCTGTCACTCAAGCTTTTGGGTCTCACTATCTGCCATGATCTCTCCTGGGAAAACCACTTTTCAAATCTGGCCTCCAAAGCCAGTCGCCGACTGGGCATCCTCCGTCGTGCGAAGTCCTTCCTTGGCACACCTGAGCTCCTCACCACATACAAGGCTTTCATCCGCAGCTCAATGGAATACTGCTCTCCCCTCTGGGCTGGTGCTCCTGCCTCACACCTAGCTCGTCTTCACGCTGTTGAAACCAAAGCATTCAGAATCATTGGAATCTCCTGCGATGAAGCTAACTCCAAGGGCCTCTCACTCACTCACTGCAGGCAGGTTGGTCGTCTTTCCGTCTTCTACCGACTCCTCTCTGGCCTTGCCGCCCCCAGCTCTCTCTGGGCTCTGTCCCGCAAATATTCCTACAGGTCGCACAAGATCTGCCTGCAACCCTCTTATGGTTAAACTGCCAAAATCAAGACTCTCTGCTCACCTTCACTCCTTCATTCCTCTTTTCTCCCACCTCTGGAAAAAACTCCCTCACTCTCTTCAATCCCACTCCACCCTCCAGGTCTTTAAAACAGCTGTTCACCACCATCTCTTATCTTCCCCCATCCAAAACCTTGATCTTTTCTACCCCCGCTAATTTCACCCCAATTCCACTTTTTTGAAATACCAACTTCTGTCCTGGAAGTCCTTGGTGTCCTTGTGTTTTATACTTCTCCCACCCCCCCCCTTCCCACGCCTCCGCCCCCCAAGCCCTCTCCCTCCCACACATCTCCCTGCTCTCAAATGTTGTGTGCTTCCCCTTCTCTCCCCATCTTGTCTTCCGCTCCCTCTTTTTATATATTTTGTTTGTTTGGTTGATTTGTTTGTGAAGTAAAGGTCAGCCCTTTCACGAGCCTCGATTCAGTATACAAAAAACAAAAAAAACGCTATTGAAAATTGGGTCGCCACGTCAAAATCCAAGATGGCCGCCACCATATATATGTCTGAACCTTATGAGCGAAAAAACGCACTACTAACTTCTAATCTGGTGTGTGGGTGTATCTACGCATAACGGAGAACGCTATTGACAATTGGGTCGCCACGTCAAAATCCAAGATGGCCGCCTTGCGTCTTCCACTTTGTCAACTCACATCACTTCACCGACGGGGGACCTAGGCGTAACGCTTGTTTACCTCATAACCCTCTGGGTTAAAGGTCAAGGTCAAATGACGGTCTGAAAAAAAAATTATGCTTTTTTTTTGTTCATTGCTCAATTTTGCCAATGTGGAATCTCAAAGACTGCTTGGCCTTCTAAGATGCTCTTGCATTATAATAGTGTACCTGCACTGTGGTTGCGCACCTGATATTTGATTAGTGTGCTTGACCTAATTTTGTCACATTGTGACCTAATGAACAAAAAACACCTTTTTGATCATAACTTTAATAATTTCCTCTGATTTTCAAGATGTTGAGTTTTATGCAATTATTGTAGATGGGGACACGTTTTCTTGGTTTACACTGTATCCCTAAATGTAAAAGGTCAAGGTCATTGGGAATCCAAAAAATATGGCCGCCATTGAATCACGGGCCAAGGGCAAGTCACGGGCGATCACCAAGGGTAAGCCCCTCGCGGTTGAGCTTATCCTTGGTGATCGCTTTGTGATAGCAGGTATCTCGTTTTAATTATTGTCGGTAAGATTGACATTGTTGTCCCACCCCTCCTTCTCCCCATTAATGCAGCTGGTTTGATTCGAAATTCCCAGTTACATGGCATGAACGATATTTACCCAATTTCATGCGAAGGAAAAAGCGGGGCTAAGCAATTGGTCTGTGTCTGTCCATGCGTCTGTAAACGTCGGTTTATGATCGAGGAACAACGTATTTAAATTTAATGTTACTAATGAGGTACACGTGCTACGCACGGGTGGGAGGCCAGAAGCAAACAGACAATGCAGAAACGGCGAATGCTAAAGCATGAAACCAATAAATTCCGCATTCCTGTAGCACCTTCAGTCGCATGTCTGACATGGACAGCAAATTCGTGAAGGACTTCCATGAAAAACGTACCCGTTCGCAAACAAACAGGTACGTTTGTTCCATACCCAGTCAATGGCGAATCTGCATATGGCGATCCACGAATTCACGTTTAGAAAGTAGAAACCGTCACGGCATTCCGTCATTCACTTGAACTTGATATCTCTTTTTTCATTTCAAACAGCATAACTCCAATCACAAATTAAATAACATTAATATAAAAAATAAACTTTTAACAACATTCGTGACATAAACAAATATTTAAATCCTGATGTGAAGTTCCGTACGGTTGGGTGAATACAATTACGAATTCAAAATCGTACTTGTATTCACTCAATTCCAATCATCAATTGATACTTTAACAAAACGATTAACACGATTAACGTTTAACGATTTAACATTACAATTGAATGATGGTTGTATTGGGATATTATCAAACTCGCGTATTGCCATCATCTGTCCACTTCCGCATTCGCTGCAGGTTCGTAATTCTCATCAAAATCTCAACAGTATTTGTAGAATTTCAATAAAAGCTACATCACTGTTCATATCGGTAAATATTATTCCATAGTGTTTGGAAAAACTGGAAAATTGGAAAACTTGGAAAACTTGGAAAAACAATATAGCCTATTTTACTCCAGGGGGTCCCAGGAATACCCACCCAAAATATCGTTGCGATCGGTTGAGCCGTTTTTGCGGTACCTTCGAACGGACAGATAGACGGACATTTGGTGAATTATAGTAAGATTATTTTGAACACAAATCAGAACATGAATCGGAAAACAAACCTGCCGTTGGACAGTACTTTATCTCTAAATTTGTCCCAATTGCACATGCGCAGAGAGGAGTGAGATAATTATTGCTTCAATAGCGCTAAACTTCTGGATTTCTTTTTAAAAAACGATCTTTAAAATCATTATTTCATTTTAATTGATGTATATATATTTGAACACTGCATGGGGTAACGTGTTCTATGAACTCTCGAGTCAGTGGTGTGGTACTTTCAGGTGTTTAATAAACTTTGTGATGGACATGTGAGAGTTCTATCACATGGACTTGAAAATCTCCTTTCTATCTTGATGAGAGTCAAATTGGTTTCCTATCCTTAGACCGAGACTACTGTCACATGGCCGGGTCTTGGTGGACCATGCCCTCGCTGGTCGTATTCCTCCAAGAAGCGAGAAGCCTGATTGGCTGAATTCAAAAGTCTTGGTGTTAAGATCATTTTTGCATCTAAAAGAAGCTGGTCCAACACTTTCGTATGTCTTCAAGCCCTAACTAATCTCAAGCCCCTGTCACACCTTGACGATTTAGCCAGCGTATGCCGACGTATCAAAATTGAGTGCTGGTGTGAGTCATACGCTGGCATACGTCGACAAATTTTGTGCATGCACAAAATTTGTCGATGTGCTCGGCGTACTACGACGTATGCCAGCGTGCTTCAGCGTGCTCTTAACGTATACAAAACTTACCCATAACGTATTCGACGTGTGCCAGCGTATTCGCCAAATTTTTCATACGTCGGCATACGCTGGCTAAAACGTCAAGGTGTGACAGGGGCTTCACACTCACTGAGAGGACCGTATGGCAAACCCTCCCATCTACTTTCTCAATAATACTCTTATAGAGATTCAGCCACTCAAACTCTTGGCTTTCACTATCAGCCATGATCTTTCTTGGGAAAACATCTTAATGTTGGCCTCCAAAGCCAGTTCCCGACTGGGCCGCCTACGTTGTACAAAGTCATTCCTTGGCACACATAAACTCCTCTCCACCTAAAAGGTCTTGATCTCAAGCTTGATGGAGTACTCCTCTCTCTCCTCTGGGCTTGCGCTCCTGCCTCTCACCTTGCTCAGCTGGAAGCTGTTTTTTGCAAGGTTTTTGTTTTCCCGAGGTTTTTGCAAGGCCCACATATTCTGCCAGTAACGCCCATCTGGTGAAACTTCCACAATCCAGGCTCACTGCTCACCTCCACTCATTCATTCCTCCTCCCCCACTTCCCACCATTTGTGGAACCAACTTCCTCAATCTATTCAATTTCATTCTTCCCTACAGGGATCTAGGTCTTCAACCAAGCAATGCACCACTATCTCTTTTAAAAATCCAATTCTGACTCATGATCTTTATTACTCCCATTAACCTTTCCTACCCCAGACATATTACTTGCTAGTTTCAGTGTTTCCTCCCCTCCTTCCTCTATTCTCTTCCTCTTTCATTCCTTGACGTTTGTCCTACCATACTGTCCAGGTCTACCTTGCTCTTTCATGAGCCTCGCTTCGTTAATAAAAAACTAATTTCTCCATTATTGCTCTGATTCAGGAAAATGCAGCTTGTGCTAAACTTTCTCCCATGTGCATATTACGTCAGTGTTGTTCACGTGTTGTCCTGAAGGATGTTCAAGTGTTGTCCTGAAGGATGTTCACGTGTTGTCCTGAAGGATGTTCACGTGTTGTCCTGAAGGATGTTCACGTGTTGTCCTGAAGGATGTTCACGTGTTGTCCTGAAGGATGTTCACGTGTTGTCCTGAAGGATGTTCAAGTGTTGTCCTGAAGGATGTTCAAGTGTTGTCCTGAAGGATGTTCACGTGTTGTCCTGAAGGATGTTCACGTGTTGTCCTGAAGGATGTTCACGTGTTGTCCTGAAGGATGGTCACGTGTTGTCCTGAAGGATGTTCACGTGTTGTCCTGAAGGATGTTCAAGTGTTGTCCTGAAGGATGTTCACGTGTTGTCCTGAAGGATGTTCAAGTGTTGTCCTGAAGGATGTTCACGTGTTGTCCTGAAGGATGTTCACGTGTTGTCCTGAAGGATGTTCACGTGTTGTCCTGAAGGATGGTCACGTGTTGTCCTGAAGGATGGTCACGTGTTGTCCTGAAGGATGTTCACGTGTTGTCCTGAAGGATGTTCACGTGTTGTCCTGAAGGATGTTCACGTGTTGTCCTGAAGGATGTTCACGTGTTGTCCTGAAGGATGGTCACGTGTTGTCCTGAAGGATGTTCACGTGTTGTCCTGAAGGATGTTCACGTGTTGTCCTGAAGGATGTTCACGTGTTGTCCTGAAGGATGTTCACGTGTTGTCCTGAAGGATGTTCACGTGTTGTCCTGAAGGATGTTCACGTGTTGTCCTGAAGGATGTCCACGTGTTGTCCTGAAGGATGTTCACGTGTTGTCCTGAAGGATGTCCACGTGTTGTCCTGAAGGATGTTCACGTGTTGTCCTGAAGGATGTTCACGTGTTGTCCTGAAGGATGTTCACGTGTTACCCTGAAGGATGATTATTTGTAATTCCAATGCAAAGACAACATCTGACCACAAGGATGAGGACTGCTGGGTTTGTCTTTGTTACATTTGTCTAACTGTTCATGTACATGTATTTGTTACATTTTGTCTAACTGTTCATATATGTAACTTTGTTACATTTTGTCTAACTGCTCATTTATGTAACTTTATTACATTTTGTCTAACTGCTCATGTACATGTCTTTGTTACATTTTGTCTAACTGCTCATGTACATGTCTTTGCTACATTTTGTCTAACTGCTCATGTACTTGTCTTTGTTACATTTTGTCTAACTGCTCATGTACTTGGCTTTGTTACATTTTGTCTAACTGCTCATGTACATGTATTTGTCACATTTTGTCTAACTGCTCATATATGCAACTTTGTTACATTTTGTCTAACTGCTCATGTACATGTCTTTTTTACATTTTGTCTAACTGCTCATTTATGTAACTTTATTACATTTTGTCTAACTGCTCATGTACATGTCTTTGTTACATTTTGTCTAACTGCTCATGTACTTGTCGTTGTTACATTTTATCTGACTGCTCATGTACATGTATTTGTTACATTTTGTCTAACTGCTCATGTACTTTTCTTTGTTACATTTTGTCTGACTGCTCATGTACATGTATTTGTTACATTTTGTCTAACTGTGTATATATGTAACTTTGTTACATTTTGTCTAACTACTCATGTACTTGTCTTCGTTACATTTTGTCTAACTGCTCATGTACTTGTCTTTGTTACATTTTGTCTAACTGCTCATGTACTTGTCTTTGTTACATTTTGTCTAACTGCTCATGTACTTGTCTTTGTTACACTTTGTCTAACTGCTCATGTACTTGTCTTTGTTACATTTTGTCTAACTACTCATGTACTTGTCTTTGTTACACTTTGTCTAACTGCTCTTGTACTTGTTTTTGTTATATTTTGTCTAACTGCTCATGTAGTTGTCTTTGTTGCATTTTGTCTAACTGCTCATGTACTTGTCTTTGTTACATTTTGTCTAACTGCTCATGTACTTGTCTTTGTTACATTTTGTCTAACTGCTCATGTACTTGTTTTTGTTACATTTTGTCTAACTGCTCATGTACTTGTCCTGTGTTACATTTTGTCAGCCATTGGGATCATTGCCTCGTCCGACATGAGCGACTCGGCTGGAATGGAGTGTTCGATTCAGCGCGGTGATCTTATTTACCTAACGGTGGACAAAGTGATGATCTTACACGAAACCACCCTGTGCAAAATGTGTATACAGAGCATCAGGAAGAAGAAGAAGAACAACGCCACACATTGCGAAGAAGAAGGCCGTAGTTGAATGAACAGAACAGGGACTGGCGGGAGCGCATGTGACGTCGCGTCTCGAGCAGTCTATTGCACGCGGCAAATTTGGAGTCGAAGGTTGTGGGGTGAGGGTAGGTAGGGGGGGAATGGGAGGGGAGGGTAACATGTGGGTTTGTAAAATGTTGGGTCATTTTTGAGGGATGGGGGGAAAGGGTTGGAATTTTTATTTTTCTTTATTGGGAGGAGGGTGAGGGGCTGGGGCAAGTTATATTTTTTTTAAATGGGAGGAAAGGAGGGTATTTAAGAGAAGGTAATAAATTTATACTATTTAGTTGAAGTTGGAGGGGGAGTAGAGGGTATATAAGGGAGGCATTCAGTTTTGGAGTGGAGTAGAGGGTATTTAATACAAGGTATTTAGTTAAAGTTGTTGGGGGAGTAGAAGGTATTTAAGAGAAGGTATTTAGTCAAAGTTGTTGGGGGAGTAGAGGGTATTTAAGAGAAGGTATTTAGTTAAAGTTGTTGGGGGAGTAGAGGGTATTTAAGAGAAGGTATTTAGTTAAAGTTGTTGGGGGAGTAGAGGGTATATAAGGGAGGTATTCAGTTTTGGAGTGGAGTAGAGGGTATTTAAGAGAAGGTATTTAGTTAAAGTTGTTGGGGGAGTAGAGGGTATATAAGGGAGGTATTCAGTTTTGGAGTGGAGTAGAGGGTATTTAATACAAAGTATTTAGTTTAAGTTGTTGGGGGAGTAGAAGGTATTTAAGAGAAGGTATTTCGTCAAAGTTGTTGGGGGAGTAGAGGGTATTTAAGAGAAGGTATTTAGTTAAAGTTGTTGGGGGAGTAGAGGGTATTTAAGAGAAGGTATTTAGTTAAGGTTGGAGGAGGAGTAGAGGGTATTTAAGAGAATGTATTTAGTTAAAGTTGTTGGGGGAGTAGAGGGTATTTAAGAGAAGGTATTTAGTTAAGGTTGGAGGAGGGTAAGAGGGTATATAAGGGAGGTATTCAGTTTTGGAGTGGAGTAGAGGGTATTCAATACAAGGTATTTAGTTAAAGTTGTTGGGGGAGTAGAGGGTATTTAAGAGAAGGTATATAGTTTAAGTTGTTGGTGAAGTAGAGGGTATTTAAGAGAAGGTATTTAGTTAAGGTTGGAGGAGGAGTAGAGGGTATTTAAGAGAAGGTATTTAGTTAAAGTTGTTGGGGGAGTGGAGGGTATTTAAGAGAAGGTATTTAGTTAAGGTAGGAGGAGTAGAGGGTATTTAAGAGAAGGTATTTATTGAAACTTGGACCTGGAGTAGAGGGTATTTAAGGGAGGTATTCAGTTAAATTTGGAGGAGAGTAGAGGGTATTTAAGAAAAGTTATTTAGTGAAAGTTGGACCTGGAGTCAAGGGTATTTAAGAGAAGGTATTTATTGAAAGTTGGACCTGGGGTCGAGTGTATTTAAGGGAGGTATTCAGTTAAATTTGGAGGAGGAGTAGAGGGTATTTAAGAGAAGGTATTTAGTTAAGGTTGGAGGAGGAGTAGAGGGTATTTAAGAGAAGGTATTTAGTGAAACTTGGACCTGGAGTAGAGGGTATTTAAGGGAGGTATTCAGTTAAATTTGGAGGAGAGTAGAGGGTATTTAAGAAAAGGTATTTAGTGAAAGTTGGACCTGGAGTAGGGAGTATTTAAGCGAAGGTAGTTTGTGAAAGTAGGACTCGGAGTAGAGGGTATTTAAGAGAAGGTAATTACTGAAAGTTTGAGGGGGAGTCGAGGGTATTTAAGGGAAGGTATTTAGGGAATGTTCGAGTGGGAGTAGAGGGTATTTAAAGGAAGGTATTTATTAGTGTTAGTTGGAGTGGGAGTATAGGGTATTTAAGGGAAGGTATTTTGTTAATGTTGGAGGTTGAGTAGAGGGTATTTAAGGAAGGTAATTAGTGAAAGTTGGAGTGGGAATAGAGGGTATATAAGGGAAGTTATTTGGTGGAAGTTAGAGGGGTTAGTGGAGGGTATTTCAGGGAAGGTATTGCATTTGAGGGGGAGTCGAGGGTATTTTAAGGAAGCGTAATGAGTTAAAGTTGCAGGGGGAGTGGAGTAGAGTTCTCGCCGGGTCGAGCCGTCTCGCCGCCCTTTGTTTGTTTGATTCTTAGTTCAGTTCCCTTCGCTGTACCATCTGGAAATACTTAACTTCCATCTCCCTCACTCCCCACTCTCCTTCTTATTCTCCTCCTTCGTTTTCTGCTTTTCACATTTTTATGCTATTTTAACATCCGACTCGGTATCTTTGTGCCTTAATTTTTAAAAAGAAATACCTTGGCATGTGCTTTCACGTCACGTGGAGTCCAAAACGAACTGCCCCGAAAGGGAAACGACTCCAAACTTACACAAAGCTCTCAAATATACAGCGACCTGTCACTCACACAACTGAGGTTGATGCAATTTAATTGAAACTAGAACGGCACTCAGTAGAGAACATACCTCCACCTGGTGAACAGTTTACGTTTTGTATCTCCGAGTAGACCAGAAAATCACAATACAGAATTTATATAATGTAGAAACATTCTTCACCAAAATTGAATCGATTTTTCCTTGTCAGACAAACAACCTGTCCAACAAGTTTCGTCCAAATCCATCCATAACTTTTTCAGATATCCTGCTATGTATCGTCTTGGCCCTTTCTCCCAATGGTGAAGAATCACTTTAAAAATTAAATAATTATCATATCCGAATCCATATTCAGATCTTCACCAAAATCGAATCGATTCTTCCTTGTCACACACACAAGCTGTCCACCAAGTTTCGTCCAAATCCATCAATAACTTTTTGAGATATCCTGCTATGTATCGTTTTGGCCCTTTCTCCCAATGGTGAAGAATCACTTAAAAAATTAAAAAATTATCATATCCGAATCCATATTCAGATCTTCACCAAAATCGAATCGATTCTTCCTTGTCACACACACAACCTGTCCACCAAGTTTCGTCGAAATCCATCAATAACTTTTTGAGATATCCTGCTATGTATCGTTTTGGCCCTATCTCCCAATGGTGAAGAATCACTTAAAAAATTAAATAATTATCATATCCGAATCCATATTCAGATCTTCACCAAAATCGAATCGAATCGTCCTTGTCACACACACAACCTGTCCACCAAGTTTCGTCCAAATCCATCAATAACTTTTTGAGATATCTTGCTATGTATCGTTTTTGGCCCTATCTCCTAATGGTGAAGAATCACTTTAAAAAAATTATACGAGCCGGATCCGAATCCGGATCTTCACCAAAATGGAATCATTTCGTCCTTGTCACATACGCTACATCTCTGCCAAATTTCGGCCGAATCCGTCCACAACTTTTTGAGATATCTTGTTCACAAACGGACAGGCAAACAGACAGACAGCCAGACAGACAGATAGGGGTGAAAACGTAACGTCCATCCACCTTTGGTGGCGGAGGTTACTATAACGGCACTCTGTGGAGCACAAACCTCCATGAGACTGAACAGGTTACGTTTTGTATCCTACTGATAGGTCGGATCTGGATTCGGACCCGAAGCAAAATCTAATCGGCTTGTTCTTGTGGCCAAAACCAACTTATCCACCAAGTTTCGGTCGAATCCGTCCACAACTTTTGTAAATATCGTTCTATATATCGTTTTTTTTTGCCCGATCTCTCAATGGTGAAGAATCACTTTTAAAAATATTGTCAGATGCAGATCCGAATTCGAATCTTAAACAAAATGGAATCATTTCGTCCTTGTCACATACGCTACATCTCTGCCAAATTTCGGCCGAATCCGTCCACAACTTTTTGAGATATCTTGTTCACAAACGGACAGGCAAACAGACAGACAGCCAGACAGACAGATAGGGGTGAAAACGTAACGTCCATCCACCTTTGGTGGCGGAGGTTACTATAACGGCACTCTGTGGAGCACAAACCTCCATGAGACTGAACAGGTTACGTTTTGTATCCTACTGATAGGTCGGATCTGGATTCGGACCCGAAGCAAAATCTAATGGGCTTGTTGTTGTGGCCAAAACCAACTTATCCACCAAGTTTCGGTCGAATCCGTCCACAACTTTTGTAAATATCGTTCTATATATCGTTTTTTTTTGCCCGATCTCTCAATGGTGAAGAATCACTTTTAAAAATATTGTCAGATGCAGATCCGAATTCGAATCTTAAAACAAAATGGAATAATTTCGTCCTTGTCACACACCCAACCTCTCCACCAAATTCCGTCCAAATCCGTTGCCAACTTTTTAAGATATCCTGTTCACAGACAGACAGACAAACAGACAGACAACACAACCTCCACCCACCTTCAGTTGCGGAGCTAACAAACAGTTACGCTACATTAAGGTGATGTATTTGGTTCTTTGGTTCATTTGAATTATTTCAGCCACCTGCGTATACCTGTCTGGTTCCTTTCAATGAGCCATTTATTTATTAATTTTTCACAAGGAAGAAGGGGTGGGGGGGGGGGGGGGGGGGGAGACAAATCGATAACATTATCACCGAGTAAAGGGATGATTTACAGGATCGAGAAGGACGGTGATAAAATATTTACCATCCGGTGATTTTTGGGAGTAGAGGATAACTCCTGTGATAACTAGATGACCCCTCACCACACCGGAACTCCCTTACCTGGACGTACCTGGGTGATTGGAGTCCTATGTGGGCCTTCGGCTTATTATGTACGAGTTGAACTGGTGATGGATGTGGGGTGTGTGCCAGGGTTGCTACATGTAATACATGCAAAGGGAGGGAGAATTAGGAAGGTTTATGGGTGTGCTGTAGGATTTGGAAAAGTACGTTTGGACAAGATAGTAGTAAAGGGAAGGAGTGGATGGACATGTGTGGATCTGTTATGAGTTAGGGGAGTGCGACATCACTGAGTAATGGGTATCTCCCTGGTTTGTCAAGCTTTGATTTAAAATTGCTTTTTTTTTTGTACACGATAGTGGCGTCTCTGCCGACTCTGCGCTTTTAAAGTGTTGAAGTCTAATGGCTTCTCTGGCTTTGTGTTCTTGCTCATCCATCCCCATGAGAGTGAATTCGTGACATTTTTCAGGAAGCAGTTTGTGAACCAACCTGAGGGTTCTTAAGGCTGAGACGAGCTGACGTGAGACCCACAACGAATTTTCTGCCACCGGTTAGAAGGACATTGTAGAAGGTATGGCTTTTGAGGTATTTTGTGGTGAAGGCCGAAAGGCGATACTTGGAGTTCCTTGAGGTGTCGGAGCCCAGATTTAAAGAAAGGAGAGGCTTTGCCTCAAGCAGACAGCAACAGGCCGTTTGTATGAAACACATTGATCAGGTTCAACAATTACCGGAGGGACAATCCCACTGATTGGTCCCTGGTCTCATAATCTCAAATTGATCTCATCGATTGGTTTAGACTATAAGCCTTTACCACCAGAAGGCTCTCATAATGAAGTGACCCAGACAAGTACAAATGGTGGATGGATGGGAAAATGGTTGAACGTTGTGTGTGGTTGTGTGGCTGTGGAGATGTGAGAGGTGGTGTGGTTGTCGAACTTTTCATGAATGGTTGACTGCTCTAGAGCAACAGTTCAACTTAGGCCTCACTCAAGTGTGTTCCATGTTAGACCTGTGCCTCTGATTTAGAAAAGCTGTTGCCTGTAGTGCATAGTGCACAGGCTGGCTCGCACCTGGCAACCTATTGTTGCATTACCTTGGGGGTGTTCACCATAGTGTTCCTCCTCCATAGTCTACAGGAACCGATGCTCCATTTCGAGGCTCGTACACCGTTTAGTTCCAAAAGGATTTTGAAGTTCACCAAGTATTGTGACTGCAAACGCGCTTTTCTGGACTCTGCATGAAATGTGAGACAGAAAATCGAAATCCTCATGCTATTTCCAGCAGCCTGATGCTTTCTTCATATGCTTTTTGTATAGCAGACATTTTTACATTCCTTCGGTGTCGTGACAGAAGCCTTCTGCATATGTTCCCTCTGGACATCTTCCCAAGTGCAGCTCCGCTCGCCCCACCCTCTGACCAGGCCGTCGTCCGTGCTGCCGAAGTAGCATCTTCGCAGGGGTTACATTGGGTGGTTTGGCATTTCTTTCCAAGTGGTAGTCAGGGTACCGACGATGATTCACCTGCTCTTAGCAAAGGACCCAATGGAATTTTTTACGTTCATGAGTTACTGATGCTGTGGCAGACGGGTCACGAGCTTAACACACACCCAAGGGACATTGATGCTGTCATTGATGACTTTGATGCTGTAACTCCCTGTTTGTGAAACCTCAGTCCGACAACTTGTGGTCCAGTCGTAAATCAAACCCAGACGAGACAACCTGAATATATTGTACTCCTGAGCTATCACGTCAGCTCGCCTTTTGCATCACAGATACAAAAAAACCTCGAACAATGCGACTGTGTCGCCAATATGCCTCCGCATAGTCCCACAACGGGTAGATGCCATCACTCTGCATATGTATGTGAAGTCTGCATATGTAGGGGCTCACGTTTGTGAAGTTTTGTGTTGATCAAATAAGGTTCGTTTTTCTATACAAGATGGCTGCCAAACCACGTGACCTATGACATCATCATTTTCAAACTATATACAGCAGTTCTGTTCGATGATATATGTAAAATTTCACATTGATAGGGTTAGCGGTATCAAAGATATAATTATTTAATATTTTCCTCCAATCCAATATGGCTGCGAAACCATGTGACCTATGATGTCATAAATTTAATACTTCAATACAAATGGGTCATAGATCATGTGCATGCAATTTCAGATTTTTAGGATAAAGAATTCGATTAAAACATTTTTGGCTGGTATACCACATCACCTATGATGTCATCATTATCATGCTTTTGTTCCCCATTGGGAGTACTTGACAATGTGCCAAGTTTCAAATTTTTCCATTCAGCGGTTTCCGAGAAATATATTTTAAAATTATTTGCTTTTAATTCAAGATGGCTGCCATATCACGTGACCTATGATGTCACAATTATCATAAAAACATTCTGCATGGGTGTCACTCCTACCCTGAAAGTTTCGTCGAAATCGGACATGTGGTTGCTGAGAAAAACGAGGTTTAGCCCGTACGGACGGACAAAACCTGAAAACATAATGCCTCCGGCGACTTTGTCAGCGGAGGCATAAAAATAACACAGTTGTTGCACACGTACATGCAAGAAATAAGTTGTGAAAAATATTTTAAGGTTACGGTACTTATTGACTGCCCCTCGTATATGTACATAAGTCACACGCATGTTTTTGCTTCATGTATGTACATCGGGTTATTTTTTATTATTTCCGGGACCAAATGCAGCAGCGATCTGTGGCATTATACACCGGCCAAATAAATGGATGTGCTTACTGATGCGAAAAGTCTGGCTAAAACCGAAATTACGCACAAAAACCTTCATTTATTTCGCTGGTGTGAACAGCCTAATTAAAGGGTGTCGGTGTATGACATAATAAAGTGGTGTGCTGAGTTGAATGGTGTGATTGGGCTGAGCGGATGACCTGGAGTTACAGTCACGTGAAAAAGTAAGTACACCCCATGTAAAGTTTTGACCTTTTCAACATATTTCAACATACAGCTATTTGATCTTCATTTCAACAATATTGATAGATAAAGGTGATATAATATAACAAATATCATGAAACATTTACATTTTGTAGTCCATTGTATAATTTAAATAAACATAAATGCAAATTTCGCATGTGGAAAAAGTACGTACACTCCTACATTTATCACTACTTCAAATACTTAAAATTAGAATGAGGTGCACCGGCTCAGGTGCAAATGATTAAAACATCGTTAGAGAGGATCTTGGAGGAACCTGTCTTATTTAAACCTCAGACATTTAGTTTGGTTTGCTCTTTGTTGTTGAAGTGTGCAGCGTCACCATGCCTAGATCAAAAGAGCTCTCTGAGGCCTTCAGAAAGAAGGTTATAGATGCCTACGAGTCTGGGAAGGGATTTAAAAAGATCAACAAACAATTTGAAATCAATCATTCGACTGTCCGGAAGATCATCTACAAGTGGAGAAGATTCCAAACAACTGCCAACTTGTTCAGGCCAGGCCGCCCCAGCAAATTCAGCCTGAGAGCAGATCGCAAGATGCTGAAAGAAGTCTCTAAGAACCCCAGAATGTCATCACGGGACCTACAGGTAGCTCTTGCCACTGTTGATGTCAAAGTGCACGAGTCTACCATTAGAAAGAGGCTGCACAAATTTGATCTACATGGGAGGTGTGCCAGGAGGAAACCTTTGCTGTCCAGAAAGAACATCAGGGCAAGACTAAAGTTTGCCAATGAACACCAGCACTTCTGGAACAATGTGCTCTGGACAGATGAGTCAAAGGTAGAGCTATTTGGCCACAGTACCAGAAGACATGTTTGGCGAAAACCAAAGACAGCATTTGACCACAAGAACCTGATACCAACTGTAAAGCATGGTGGTGGAAATATTATGGTTTGGGGCAGCTTTGCTGCATCAGGGCCTGGGCAGCTCACCATCATAGAATCCACTATGAATTCTTCATTGTACCAGAGGGTGCTGAGGATAATGTGAGGCCATCTGTCGGAAAGTTGAAGCTCAACCGAAGGTGGACCTTGCAACATGACAATGACCCGAAACATGCCAGTAAATCCACCAAGGAATGGCTGAAAAGAAAGAAATTTAGGAGGGTTCTGGAATGGCCAAGTCAAAGCCTGGATCGAAATCCCATCGAGATGTTGTGGGGGGATTTGAAACGAGCTGTGCATGCAAGAAACCCCTCAAACATCGCACAGCTGAAAGAATTCTGCATGGAGGAGTGGGCAAAAATTTCTCCTAGTCGATGTCAAAGACTGGTAGACAGTCATAAGAAACGCCTACTTGAGGTTGTTTCTGCCAAAGGGGGCAATACCACCTATTAGAGCCAAGGGTGTACTTACTTTTTCCACATGCAAAATTTGCATTTATGTGTATTTAAGTTATACCATGGACTACAAAATGTAAATGTTTCATGATATTTGTTATATTATATCACCTTTATCTTTCAATATTGTTGAAATGAAGATCAAATAGCTGTATGTTGAAATATGTTGAAAAAGTCAAAACTTTACATGGGGTGTACTTACTTTTTCACGTGACTGTATGTACACTCGCCTCACCTGGCTAGTCGGGGTTCAAATCCAGACCCAGTTATGAACAGACCCCAGTCATCCTGTGTTTCACAGGCAGGGTCATTCATCAATGTGTGTGCCGTACCTTGGACGGATGTTTATGGATGGGCGTCCCACAATTTTACAATCGACCCTTTGGATATTTTGTATGTAATTTTGCTTTTATCCCGGAGGTTATATATATATATATTATATATTATATATATATATATATATATATATATATATATATATATATATATATATATATATATATATGTATTCTGTCATAGCCAAAAATATTGGCACCCTTGCACTTTTTTCAAATAATGCACCATTTCTTCCAGAAAATTGTTGAGAAAAAAAAATATTTTGGTATCCACATATGTATTTATTTGGCTTGCAGTGGATCAAAACAAAAAAGCTGAAACAAGTACAGATACATTCAAAGTACACCGCCCCCATGGCAAATAAATTAATATCCTCCAGCGCGGCATTGCCGGGACAATACCGCCGTGCATCTCATAGAGACTGTATTGGGTGGGAGAGGTGTACAATAATTGATTGATTAATTGCATAATTAAAATCAATAAATAGTTATAAAATATTTTCTTAATCAATTGGCTAAAGCATACGTGAACTACCAGTGCTTCATCCGAAGCTGTAACGTTTCGAAAATAAATTAAATAAGTCATTAATCGAAAAAAATTATTAGATAATTGATTAATCAATAAATAATTAATCGATTAATTGATAAATCAATAAATCAAATATATCCTTTATAGCCACATCACTTGGTCACTGCCGTGTCCAAATATCAGCTTCCTCGTTCAAAAGGTGCCTGAGATATTGCCCAGATGAGAAAGAAAATAAATAAATGATTAATAATTAAAATAAATAAATAAAAATCATAAAGTAATTAAATGATTAATCAATTGGCTAATAGAATACCGAAACCACCACCGTTTCATCCGAATGTGTAACTTAAAAAATAATTAATTAAGTCCTTTATCGAATAATTAAATAATTAATCGATCAATTGATTAATCAATAAATCAAAAATAGCCTTTACAGCCAAATCACTTGGTCATTGTCATGTCCAAATATCAGCTTCCTTGCTCAAAAGGTGCCTGAGATAATGCCCAGATGAGAAAGGAAATAAATAAGTACTTAATTAATGGATAATAATTAAATAACTAATCAATTAATTGATTAATCAAAAACCAAAAAATGTCATTTTTGCCAAAGCACCTGCTCACTATTGTGCCAAAAAGTGAGCTTCCAAGCTCAAAGGATGGCTGAGATATCGCCAGGACAAACAAACAACCGGAGTGAAAACTGGAGTACTCCCTTTCAGCATGCATCATTACAGAGCCCCCTTCGGCGCCCGGCGATGACGTTATGCATCGCCTGGAGATGGCATAGGAAAGGAGCGGTGTACAAAAACTACTAAATCTTAGCTTATTCCACACAAATCCTAAAATGGCCCAGACAATATTATTGGCACCTTTTAGAAGTTGTTAGAAATAATTAGATTTCAAGCAGGTGATTCTCTTTCACTTTGGAATTGAACTTACCTGGGGTGAGTTGCAGATGCCTGCAATATAAAAACACTCATTCAACCAGATGAGAGAAAAGGAGTCATTCTGCTGTTTTGTGTCATGGTGTGTTCCGCAATGAGCATAGAGAAAAGAAAGAAAACCAGAGAATTGTCTGAGGAGGTCACACACAATATTGTAGCCAAGCATGGACAATCTCAAGGCTACAAGTCCATCTCCAGAGACCTTGATGTTCCTGTGTCCACCATACGCAATGTTATCAGGAAGTTTAAGGCCCATGGCACTGCAGCCAACCTCCCTGGACGTAGCCACAAGAGAAAACTTGATCGAAGCTTGCAGCGAAGGATTGTTCGAATGGTGGAAAAAGCACCTCGATCAACTGCCAAACAGATTCAAGCTGACCTTCAGACACAAGGTACGACTGTTTCAACTTTCACCATCCGTCGCCAACTCAATGAAAGGGGGGTTCTATGGTAGGAGACCCAGGAGGACCCCACTGCTGAGCGAGAGACATAAGAAAGCCCGACTGGAGTTTTCCAAAACACACCTGAACAAGCCAAAATTCATCTGGGAGAATGTCCTGTGGACAGATGAGACCAAATAAGAGCTTTGTGGTAAAGCACATCATCTCTATGTTTACAGAAAACAAAATGAAGCCTTCAAAGAAAAGAACGCCTTCCCTACAGTCAAAGATGGAGCAGGTTCAGTGATGTTTAGGGGTTGATGTGCTGCCTCTGGCACTGAGTACCTTGAATGTGTGCATGGCATCATGAAATCAAGAGATTACCATGGCATTTTGGAGTGCAATGTTCAACCCAGTGTCAGAAAGCTGGGTCTCCGTCGAAGGTTATGGGTCTTGCAGCAGGACAATGACTCCAAACACACTTTAAAAAGCCCACAGGAATGGTTCAAGACAAAACGCTGGACTGTTCTGAAGCGGCCATCAATGTGTCCAGATCTAAATCCCATTCCCTACAGTCAAAATCACTGCACCCTTCAAATCTGGAAGAACTGGAGCAGTTTGCACAAGAAGAATGGGCCAAACTGCCAGTAGAGAGGTGTAGGAAGCTCATTCATGGCTATGGGAAGTGCTTGACTGCAGTTATTTTGTCCAAATGCCGTGCTACCAAATATTAAGTCTCGGGTGCCAATAATTTTGTCAATGCCATTTCTTTTTATTTTCTGATTTAAAAGAATATATTAAGTTCTGAATCAAAAACAAAGATTCTGTAATATTAACAGTGAAATAAAGAATTGTGGAGAACAAATACTTTTGTCAATTTCAACTTGTTTTTGGAGAAAATTGTGAGTTATTTGAAAAAAGTGCAAGGGTGCCAATATTTTTGGCCACGACTGTATAAAATAGAAAAACACGGTCCGTTCGGCCGTTCGAGAAGCCATCAAGCTGTGATTATGTGTCTATTAGTACCGCACTGTTTGAACACCGGTTGCTTCCTGTCTATTAATTATGTACGTCTATTAATTACGTATTATTGAAATATACCTTTCGACCCTTTAGACTGCTGAGATCCTCAGACCTTTGAAGACACTTTAAGTCCCCCAAGAGCCTGAAGACCACCAAGACCCTGAAGACCCAAAATACCCCAAAGACCCTGAAATACCTAAAATACCTCAAAGACTTCAGAGGACCCAAAATACCCAAAAGACCTCAGCCTTCAGAGGACCCAAAAGACACCAAAAACCTAAAACACACCGAAGACCCCAAAAGACCCCAAAGACCGTAAAAGACCCCAAATACCCAAAACATACCGAAGACACCAAAAGACCCAAAACATCCTAAAGACCCAAAACACCCTGAAGACCCAAACAACCATGAAGACCCCAAAAACCCAAAACACACTGAAGACCCCAAAGTACCCCGAAGACCCAAAACACCATAAAGACCCAAAACACCCTAAAGACCCTTAAAGACTCAAAAGACCCAAAGGACCCAAAATAATCAGAAGACCCCCAAAGACTCAAATGACCCAAATTACCCCAAATACCTCAAAAAACCTTAAAGACCCAGAGGACCCAAAAGACCACAAAGCCTCAAAAGACCCCAAAGCCTCAAAAGACCCCAAAGACCCAAAATACCTAAAATACCCTTAAAAACAATGATGACCCAAAAGACCACAAAGACTTCAAAGACCCAAAATACACTGAAGACCTTAAAGACCCAAAATACCCAAAATATCCTGAAGACCCTTAAAGACCCAGAAGACCCAAACGTCCCAAAATAACCTGAAGACCTATAAGACCCTTTAGACCCATTAAACCCCAAAAATCCTGAAGACCCTCAAGATCCTTAATACAATTTTTTACCTTTAAGACCCTTTCAATCCTTTAGACACCTTGAGATCTTCACCCTTCCAACCTTTCTTACCCTTTAAGCCTTTACACGCCTTAAGTCCCTTTCGACCCCTTAGACATTGACAACATTTAGACCCCTTCAAACCGATTAGACAGCTTCGACCCTTGACCATTTAGACGTTAGAGCTTTAAACCATATAGACCTTTTTTGATTACAAATAAATTACAAATAAATATCACCAATATTAGAAATATATTTATACAAAAAAATGTTTGTATTATGGTTGGTGTAAATCATGACAACACAGCAACTCAAGTTCAGTCAAGTCATTATCCTCAGTTTGAACAAGCCCGTGTCTCTGTGGCGAATCAAAGCCCACAGAATCTTGTCTCTCACAGTCTGAGAGTCCTTTGGTGCTTTTTTGCAAACTCCAAGCGGGCCTCATGTGTCTTTCACTGAGGAGAGGCTTCCGTCTGGCCACTCTGCCATAAATTCCAGATCGGTGGAGTGTTGCAGTGATGGTTGTCCTTCTGGAAGTTTCTCCCATCTCCACACAGGATCTCTGGAGCTCAGCCAGAGTGACCATCGGGTTCTTGGTCACCTCTCTTACCAAGGCCCTTCTCCCCCGATTGCTCAGTTTGGCCGGGCGGCCAGCTCTAGGAAGAGTCCTGGTTGTTCCAAATTTCTTCCATTTAAGAATTATGGAGGCCACTGTGCTCTTGGGAACCTTCAATGCAGCAGATATTTTTATGTAGGCCTCCCCAGATCTGTGCCTCGACACAATCCTGTCTCTGAGCTCTGCAGTCAGTTCCTTCGACATCATGGCTTGGTTTTTGCTCTGATATGCATTGTCAGCTATGAGACCTTATATAGACAGGTGTGTGCTTTTCCAAATCATATCCAATCAATTTAATTCACCACAGGTGGACTCCAATCAAGGTGTAGAAACATCTCAAAGATGATCAAGAGAAATGGGAGGCACCTGAGCTAAATTTCAAGTGTCATAGCAAAGGGTATGAATACTTATGTCAATGTGATATATCAGTTTTTTCTTTTTAATAAATTTGCAAAACTTTCTAAAATCCTGTTTTCTCTTTGTCATTATGGGGTATTGAGTGTAGATTGATGAGGGAAAAAATGAATTTAAACGATTTCAGCATAAGGCTGCAACATAACAAAATGTGAAAAAGTGAAGGGGTCTGAATACTTTCTGAATGCACTGTATATATATATATGTATGTATGTGTATATATATATATATATATATATATATATATATATATATATATATATATATATATATATTATATGTATGTATGTGTATATATATATATATATATATATATATATATATATATACACACTGTATACAACAACAACAACAACAACAACAACAACATGCATTTTAAAGGCCATTTTCCCTGCTAGAGCGGGGGTTAGCCTTGCGGTCCCCATGACAATCTTCTCCATTTTCCCCTATTTTCTGCATCTCTCCTTGTTAACCCCCTTGCCCGCATTTCTTCTTCCACCATCTTTAGCCAAGTCTTTCTCGGTCTTCCCCGTCTTCTGCTTCCTTCTACATTCATTTCCATCACTCTTCTCAACCAGTCACTTTCATCCTTCCTCAACACATGACCAAACCATCTCAACCTGTTCCTCTTCACAGCATCAATCACAGGCTCTATTCCCATCATCTTTCGCAATTCATCATTTGTCTTCTTCTCTCTCAACGATACTCCGCACATCCGTCGAACCATTCGCATTTCCACCCTTTCCAACCTTCGTTGCTGCTCTACGTTCATTACCCATGTCTCGCTCCCATAAATCATAACACTTCTCACACATGCAGCATACACCTTTCCCTTCAGCTTCAACGACACTCCCCTCATCATCAGCACGCCACTCAATTCCCGAAACTTCTTCCATGCACATCTCACTCGAGCAACCGTTGCCGAGTCTGATCCACCTTCTCCATTCAGCATGTCTCCGAGGTAGCAAAATGTTTTCACACCTTCCAGCTTCACACCGTCTCCAAGATCCAACTCAACATTTCCGCCATCTGCAGCTCCCTCTGTGCACACCTTACATTTGAATGTAGCTGCCACACTGGTTAATGACCCTCTCAGACCACTACATTTTTGATGAACCCACTCAGCGCACATTGTACACTGAATGGAGTTCACTCCGACACCCTTCCTACACACAGCACAGGGCCACTTCCCAGTTCTTTCCACCTCACCACATGCTTTACCACTTGCCATCACCTTCGTCTTTCCGATATTCACCTTCAGACCTTTTGTCTCCATACATTCCTTCCACGTGTTCATCTTTTCCTTCAGTCCATCCATACTTTCCGCAATCAACACCAGATCATCTGCATACAACAACTCCCACGGTAAACCCTCCTTTACGTTCTGAGCCAGCACCTCCATCACAGCTACAAATAGTAGTGGACTTAGTACCGACCCCTGATGCACTCCCACCTTCACCTCAAACTCACCACTGTTCCCGTCCTTCGTCCTTACAGCTGTGCGCGCTCTTTTGTACATTGCCATCACTACTCTGATCAACCATTCCTCCACTCCTAACTTCCTCAATGCCCATGTCAATACTTTGCGTGGAACCCGATCGAATGCTTTCTCCAGATCAACAAACCCAAGAAACAACTTCTTCCTCTTCTCCATGTACTTCTCCTGCAACTGCCTCACAATGAAAAGCGCGTCTGTCATTCCTCTTCCTGGCATAAATCCAAACTGCATTTCGTCGATCTTCACTTTCTTCCTTATCCTCCTCTCCAACACCCTTTCCAATACCTTCATTCCATGCTCCAATAACTTTATCGCTCGGTACGAGCCACACTCCAGAGGGTCACCTTTCCCCTTGTATAGAGGGACGAGGGTACTCAGTTCCCAATCCACTGGAATGCGGCCTTCTTTCACCACCAGATTACAGATCTCTGTCATTCTCTTCACACCCCAACTTCCTGCTGCCTTCAACATATCTCCCACAACTCCCGTCCGCCCTCCCGCTTTTCTACCCTTCATTGCTTTTATCGCTTCCTCAACTTCCTTCTCAGTTATCTTCTCTGCCGGTCCTAAAACTGGGTTACTCTCTATGTTGCCATCCCATTCATTCTCTGTATTCAACAGCATTTCCATATATCTTTTCCATCTTCCTTTAATTCCATCTGGGTCGACAACGATTTGTCCCACTTCATCCTTCAAGCAGCTCACCCCCATCACATCACACCTCTCTTTCGCTATCTGCTGTAACAGCTTTCGCTATCTGTAACACTGTATATATATATATATATATATATATATATATATATATATATATATATATATATATATATATATATATATATACATATATATGTATATATATATATATATATATATATATATATATATATATATATATATATATATATATCAAACACAGTTTTTGTGTGTGTGTGTGTGTGTGTGTGTGTGTGTGTGTGTGTGTGTGTGTGTGTGTGTGTGTGTGTGTGTGTGTGTGTGTGTGTGTAATGTTACCGATAGACTCCTAAACGGAGAGGCTCACGTACTTGATATTTGGCACAGACATGGCCATTGAGCCTGGGACGAACATGGCTGACCTAAAAATTTATTTCATAATGTTTTTACCATATTTTTATCTCAGCGCGAAATATTATGACCGGAATCTGACCGGAAGCAGTGCAGCGCGCTGATTCGCTCAGAGCGATCACGTGATGTTCGTTGCCGCCATTAACTCAGTTACGCGTTCGCACGTATTTCAGAGCGATTGCGTTTTTGCCGGGTACTTCTGCATGATTAGCATTTAGCATGATTTAGCATGTTTCACATAGATTTGTTTTCAGCGAGCAGAAGTACCCGGCATTGTACGAATAATATATCGATAGTGCCGTGTAGGGCGGAGTGATGCCGCTGTGGGAGGGACCGAGCAAGGTCGCTGTGGGCGGGACCGAGCGAGGTCGCTGTGGACGGGCCCGGGCGAGATCGCTGTGGGCGGGGCCGAGCGAGGCAGCTATGGGCGGGGCCGAGAGAGGTTGCTGTGGGCGGGGCCGAGCGAGGTCTGCGTTAGTGCGTTGCCGTTGCCGTTGCCTGGTATAAAAAGATGGTGCTTGATGCTCTCTGCGTCAAGATACGGACTTGATGTCCGTATCTTTACAACAGACATTCCAATGATGATGATGATAAATGTAATACCACTCAAGGAAGGCCCACAACTCAAGAGAGTGGAAAAAAACAATAAAATGAACAAAAATACGGGGAAGGAGAAGCAACCACTCAGAAGAATGACAGAAAATCATTTCCCTTAAATGTCCCGTGTTCACCAACTAGCACGACCAGATACAGGACACCAAAATAATTTCCCTTACACATATCGTGTTCACCAACCAGCAAGACCATACCACTTACCTCTGGATCAAACTGTATTTCAAATATTCAAACGGTTTTTACATGCTGCCGTCTCCTAGCAACCAATGAAATTTTTCAAAATATTGTAGCTTCACTTTTCACAGAGTATGAGCGTTCTATATATTTTCAATTCAGTGCGCCCGACTCGCTCACGTACTTGATTTGTGGCATAGACATGACCATTGGGCCTTCACGGTGTAATTTGTGCGAGGCTTTTGTCCAATTGAGCTTGAGTCGAGAGGGCGAATGTACGGGTTGGGAATGTACGGGTCTCCCTTCCCCCGCCCGGCAACGCCGGTACTGGAGAGCGTCACAGGATCGGTGAGTCTCCAAAATCCGCTTCGTGCTGTTGCGAAGATTCAGGACGATGTCGCGATTGTTGTGCTGCTCTCCGACCATGAGAACTGCAACGTCATTGTTGACTGGCCCTCCCCCTCCCCTCCCGTTCCCCCCCCTCCCCTCCCCCTCCCTTCCCCCCTCCCCCTCCCCTCCCCTCCCCCCTCCCCGCCCCCTCCCTTCCCCCCTCCCCCTCCCCTCCCCTCCCCCCTCCCCCTCCCCTCCCCCTCCCCCCTCTCTCCTCTCCCATCCCTCCCCCTCCCCCCCTCTTCTCCACTCCCCCCCTCTTCTCCCCTCCCCCCCTCTTCTCCCCTCCCCCCTCTTCTCCCTCACGTTTATACAAGGAATGCCGGGTACTTCCCCCCCCCCTCTTCTCCCCTCCCCCACTCTCCTCCCCTCCCCCCCCCCTCTCCTCCCCTCCCCCCCCATTCCCCTCCCCTCATCTTCCCCCTCCCCTCCCCCGCCCGGCAATGCCGGGTACTTCTGCTAGTATATATATATATATATATAAACAGGAATCAAATTCCTGCGAGGGGCTAAGTGTGAAAAAATTCTGACTCTATGCGGTGCTCTAACCATGGACCTCCGTTGATTGCGCGTCAACAGCCCACTGCGCTAATATATTAATATTGTAACGGATTTGGGAAACCGTGCACTTTGTGTAATTTATTGTAAATATACCCCCTTTGTGTAATGTAATGATTCGTGTAAATACCTCCATTCGTTGTTGTAAGATCAAAGGTCATCCCCTAGTTAGTCCATCGCACACACGTAGAAAACCATAGGACCTTCTCAATAGTTATTTCATTATTCTGTGTTTCAGTTAAGGCCATGTGTCCAATAGTCGATCTTACGTTGCACCAAATCAAATAAGTTAGAGCCCCCTTTTCCATAGCGTTTGCCTCCATTATCAACTGCATTCACCTACATCTCCAACAGCATTCGCCGCCATTGCCCATGTGCTCCAACTCGGAGAAGAAGGGCGTGGCCCGCCCATCGTCATCAAGAGGTGGAGCCAAGAAGCCCTTACGACCAACCAAGAATGAGTAGGTATGGCTCAAGAGGGCGGGGTTATATAACCCGTCACGGGAAGCCCCCACCGCCAGATGAGTGAGGGAGCACGCATTGAGAGCGCATGAGGCAGAGTTTTTGAGGGAGGTGCGCTGGACAAGTTCTGTGGAGTGAGGTACGAGAGAGAGACGACGCTGCTTCAACCAGCCCCTGCGCGCGCGCAGCTTTGACGTGCTGCCACGAAGCAACGCCGCCGTGTGGACCAGAGTGCGGGGAGTCGGCGGCCGCTCACCTCCAGCCCTGCCGTTTGCACGGACCTGAACCTCATCCTTCCAGCCAATCCTACCTGCAATTCCCCATTCGTGTGAGTCTGTGTGTTGTCCTGTCCCTGGGGTTTAAGTAAGCCTGTATAAGTTAAGCTTGCTCTGTGTCTATCTTCACTGTATATTACTTTTATTCCTTGCTTCCTTTGGTTTGTGTAAATAATTAATAAATCTTTGTTCTTTCTTTACCTTTGGCTTTTTCATTCTCATCCGATCGTCCTTGTCTTTTACCCATTGATATACGTGGCATGATTTGGCCAACACTCAGGATCGGGTTAGTCTTTTCTAATGGCTCGAACTTCGGGTTGCTAAAACCGCTCGGCAACTAGTCCATCTCAAACCGTGGTTCGAGCGGGAGTCCCTCCCCTGCTTCGCGGTCAGGAGTGGCACTCAGGTCCTTGGGACTTTTCATTGACCAATTACCCTGGCTGCTCCCGACCGGAAGGAGCGTTGGGATTTCCAGGACTCACGTCGGTCAGTTACAGACAAGGGCTAACCCCTCCTTGATAAGGGGAAGGCCGACGTCTGAGATCTGTAACAATATATATATAAAATATATATGATATATATATATATATATAATATATATATATATATATATATATATATATATATATATATATATATATATATATATATATATATATATATATATATATATATATATATATATATATATATATATATATATATATATATATATATATATATATATATATATATATATATATATATGCGTGCTTGTGTGTAATCCTCCACAGGGATAGTCTCATTTCTTTCACTGTATTATATATTGCAAATAATTTAATCGGACGCAATTCATAACGTTTTCCTGTCTTAGCTGTGGTCCACTCATTCCATTGGAAAACAGCGTTGATGCAGCGTCGTTACCATCTTCAGCGATCATCTGCATCCCATGATGCAGCATTTCATCCCTGCTGGGAGCGGTCTTTCAGGACGACAATGCTCTTGTCCACAGGGCATTTGTTGTCACCAGGTGGCTTGAGGAGCACGATGACGAAGCATCTTCCGTGGTCCTCCCAAACACCGGACCTCAATCCCATTGAACATTTGTCGGACTTTCTGAGATGCGCCTAAGACCATGGTTTCCGCCTCCATCAAAGTGACATGAATTGGAGGACTCCTTTGTGGAAGAATGGTGCCGCATTCCTGCTGAAGTTACTGACCCTTGTTGACGCCATGCCGTCCTATATGTGTGTGGTGGCCCAACTAAGATTCCATCTAACAACTAAGATTAGACCCAACTAAAGATTACTAAGTGGCATTCTGTTCCACTGCCTGTACAAGCTTCACCATGAGCCTTAGGTCACTATTAACTAATAAATAAATAATAAAAAACCTATTTTTTATTGCTGAAATAATTTAATAAACAGGAAATCTTTGGTCAGGAAATAATGAGATCTTCAACTCGCTTCTTTTCTTTTTTTTTTTTGTTGTATACTGAATCGAGGCTCGTGAAAGAGCTTGATGTTTGCATTATCCCTGTTGGTCAGAAATTTGATCTTTTATTTGCTCTTCCCTCCTCTTTGTTACATCACTTGCCACCATCTTGATTTTCAGCAGGTGCATTAAAGCAGGAAACACATGGTTATGGGTTTTTTGTATACAAAGTCGAAGCTCGTGTGACAGCTAACACATATAATATATAATAAAGGGGGCATGAGACAAGAAGGAGGGGGAGGGTGGGTGGGGAAAAGGGACGCACAACAACAGTAGAGACGCAGGAACATCGAGAGATCTGTGGAAGAGAGAGGGTTGGGGAGTGGTACACAGGATGAACTAGAACGGCACTCGGGGTAGAGTGCATACCTCCACCTGCTAAACAGTTATGTTTTGTGTCCTACTGATAGGCCGGATCTGGATTCGGACCTGGACCAAAGTCGAATCAGCTTGTTCTTGTCACTTAACCACCTCAGAGAGGGATGTTGTGCCCCAATTTCAGGCTCGGTTTAGCATGGGCAGCAACTGGTTGAGGAATGAAGTCCTCGGCGTGAGTTTGTTCCTAATGAATAGAGCTGCATCCCCAGTGAAAGAACCTCCGCTCCTTGTTTCCTTACCATTACACAGGTGCAGAGGTACTCTTACCTCCTTCAGGTATTAATTTGTATCCACAGAAACCTGCCGCTGATATAAGCACATACCGAAAGTCACCAGTGTGCTCGTACCGTGCGTGGTACAGGTTGGTGTAAATCGTTTGTGTATTCTGCAGTTAATTTGATTACTCATGTGACCAATTGCAGGCCAAGCTCCTTGGCTTTCTCGATGGTCATTCTCATTGCACACAATCATGAAGATCTATGACTGGTTGTTGCCTCCGCCACCAAAGGTGGATGGAGGTTATGTTTTCACCCCTGTCTGTTTGTCTGTTTGTCTGTGAACAAAATATCTCAAAAAGTTGTGGACAGATTGGGACGAAATTTGGCAGAGATGTAGCGTTTGTGACGAGGACGAAATGATTAGATTTTGGTGAAGATCCGGATTCGGATCCGGATACTAGAATTTTTTTAAGTGGGAGATAGGGCCAAAAAACGATACATAGGAGGATATCTCAAAAGGTTGCGGACGAATTTGGACGAAACCTGGTGGACAGGTCACATACGGACCAATGGATTCGATTTTGGTGAAGATCTGAATATGGATTCGGATATGAGGATTATTAAATTTTTAAAGTGATTATTCACCATTGGGAGACAGGGCCAAAACGATACATAGCAGGACATCTCAAAAAGTTATGGATGGATTTGGACAAAACTTGCTGAACAGGTTGTGTGTGTGACAAGGAAGAATCGATTCTATTTTGGTGAAGATCCGGATTCCAATCCAGCTAGTAGAATTTTTAAGTGATTCTTCACCATTGGGAGATATGTCCAAAAACGATGCATAGCAGGATATCCCAAAAGTTATGGATGGATTTGGACAAAACTTGTTGGACAGGTTGTGTGTGTGATGAGGAAGAATCGATTCAATTTTGGTCCAGCTGGTATAATTTTAAAGTGATTCTTCACCATTGAGTGATATGGCAAACCAGGCGGAGGTATGCTCTCCACTGAGTGCCGTTCTTGTTCATAGATGTTATAATTCCAGGTGACCGTCCATGACATCCTCTCACTATTCCTTTAATTCAAATGAGTATTTTTTGTACATCTTTTTCTGACCCTCGAGAAGGTTTTCGCATGTTCATATTACCGATCTTATTTTAGGGTGATACGAGTATCTCAGACCTTCTACAAGCTGTTTTTATTGGAGGGTGGTGTATCTCAAGCCATAATCCTTGGTCCACCATGGTACTTGTCTGCATCAAAGAACTCCCTCAATTCCCAGACACATTAATTATTGTTTCCACTATCCAAACAAAGGTTGGTAGCACCTGCATCCTTGATGGCAGACTTCAAGGAGATGCCATCCTCACCATGTCTTTCTGCAAAATGACCAACAAACTCCTTCATGAGCCTTTGATCAATGAAAACCTAAAAAAAAAAAACAGAGCTAACTCGTGTCCTTCCTTATACACTCAACCTCTGCAAGAATCCCAGCCCCTTGAACTCCTGGGGGTCATCGGTCATGACCTCTGGGGTCAGCACCATTTCCAATTTGAAATCCAAAGCCAGCCACAGAACAGGGCCATTCTTCAGGCCAAGTCCTGTTTCAGTGCATCCGAGCTCCTGGATGCTGTAAATTCCAAAATACTTGGCGGTGTCTGCAACCCTCCCGGAATGAACTTGTTGAACCAGAAACCCCTTCATTGTTAAACGCTAAAGTTTTGCTTCTCTGCTCACCTCCACTCTTTTGTCTCTATTTTCCTCCTGCTTGTGGAATAAGTTGCGATGTGTCCTCGTAATTCAGCTCACCCCTCCAGTGCTTCAAGGTTGCATCTCCCCCCACATCTTATGGTTTTGTCTTCCAGTCCTATATTTAGATTATTTTGTTCCATTCCGATCAACTCTTTTCTCTTTACGTACACAAAATGATAGAATTTCTGGCTCCCCCACCATACCGTATCTGGCCCTATCCCTTCCTGCATGTGTAATAAATAGACAGAGTCCAACATTTTTCTTGCAGATCATGTTTGCAACTTCATCCATTGTTCTCCTGTCTTCGACTCCCCTCCCCATCCTCCCTTGTGAGTTGAAATAGCTCCAAACTCTATCGTTCGGCTCTTTCTTGAGCCAGAAAAAAAATTCCCGTTTATTTAACAAATTTTCACGGAAGGAAGAGGCTGTTTTGAAAAATTGATTACACCGTAGAAAATTCATTCGAATGCTCGAACTTGAGAAAGAAGCAGTTGTGCGGTAATTGAATGTTCACTGATGATCAAGATAATTATGAATGATGACTTCTGGTGATGATGAGAGGATATGAGGTATGAATGAAGTTGATGGAGATGATGACGATAACAACTGCATGATTTGAGTACTTGCATCAAAACAACCCTCGTGGAACCGCTTCCCCTCTCCTCCCAAACCTCTAGCCACATGACCCTCCACCCCTCCCTCTACCCTGTCCTTATCCCCCCCCCCCTCACCCTCCTCACCCCAAGCCCCTCTCCGGACGTTCTGGAAATGCAGATAAGAGCCACGGGGGGTCTGTCGGTGGTGTGGCTGAGTCGTGAGTTTGGGTCGTGACTCTGGTTGTCCCTCCCACGCTCGGTACAATCACACCCACACCCTTACAATCCCACCGGCACTCCTCCTAAGTACGAGGCGCAGCTCCACGCAAGGGATAAGGCGAGAAGGACCCAATTCTGAAGGAGCACGCAGTGGGACGATCAAGAGAGCAGAGGGACAAACACACCAGGAGACAACCAGGTGATCTAGCTTGCAAGGTGAGTCGGAGTGCTGGCATATATAGCTACGGGTTGAGCGTTACACTGAATTACATTTGAACGATAAGTGACGATGCCTACGTCATAAGCAGTATGAGAATTGATTAATAAACGTAAACGCTTCAAACTTTTTCATCATCTTGTCTGTTTTATCCCAGTCTATCCAAGTACATTGTACAGCTGTGCAAGAGATTTATCGCCTGTTATGTCGAGTGTTAGGGACCAGCGTTGTGATTCAAGTACCACATGTGGTTGCAATGAGTGGTTCTGATGATGTGTGGTGGGTTTTGGAAAAACCCGAGATTGTCACTCTCATTGCCTGTGTCATATTGGAATAGAAATTGCGCATTTTATCTGTGTCTGCCCATGTTCTTTTCTGTTGGACATCAAAAGCTGTCCATGTGTGTGCATGGACGATCCTGCCATGAGTAAACTCTGCGGTAGAACTTCCAGTTGTATTTTTGCCTTTTTGTCTAAATACCTCTGGGTATCATCAGGTTAATAATAATAATAATAATAATAAATATTATCATCATCATTGTACTCGTATATGGTACAATATTACAATTAACAACCGATCTCTTATGGTGAACGATCACTTCAAAAAATTCTCGCATCCGAATCTGGATCTTCACCAAAATCTAATCATTTTGTCCTTGTCACACACTCAACCTCTCCACCAGATTTTGTCCGAATCTGTCCACAACATTTTGAGATATCCTGCTATACTGTCTTCATGTCTGATATCCTGGGTATACTGTTTTTGGCTCAATCTCAATGGTTAAGAATCACTCAAAAATTTATTGCATCGGAATCTTCACCGAAATCAAATGATTTTGTCCTTGTCACTCAATCTTTCCATCAAATTTTGTCCGAATCCGTCCATATAACTGTAACGGCATATCCCATACAAGAGATATCCGACTCACAAACAAACAAACAGTTGTGAATACATAACCTCTGTCCATCTTTTGTGGTAGAGGTAATAATACTATTATATATGGATGTAGTGGATATATATAAATCACGTTTTGATTTTAATGTTTTATTACCATAATTTCTTAATATGCTGAGGCACGATAATGCGTAAAGTACTTGAACATGGAAACTTTTAAAATGTTATGGCGACCTCCACCACCAAAGGCCTTATCAGTGGGATACAAAACATAAACTGTTCAACCTGGTGGAGGTATGAACTCCACAGAGTGCCTCACTAGTTCATGGTCTTTTAAGCATTTTGGAAAATAGCTTTTCCGATCTGAGGTTCATGGAAAAGCTTGTACATATATATGTCGTGCAATATAAGGGCATTAGGGATCGAAAGCAAACTTGTAGAGTGATCCTTGTTAATAACTTCATTGTTCATTTGAATTCTATTTTGTTCAACGTTTTTATTATTTTGAGATTCTGAAGGAACCTTCACAAAATGAAAGCACACATCTCCAGACGGAAGCCAAACAGTTCAATCTTGGTTTCATCAGACCACAGAATCTTGTTTCTCACAGTCTGAGAGTCCTTTAGGTGCTTTTTTGCAAACTCGAAGCGGGCCTTCATGTGTCTTTCACTGAGGAGAGGCTTCCGTCTGGCCACTCTGCCATAAAGCCCAGATCGGTGGAGTGTTGCAGTGATGGTTGTCCTTCTGGAAGTTTCTCCCATCTCCACACAGGATCTCTGGAGCTCAGCCAGAGTGGCCATCGGGTTCTTGGTCACCTCTCTTACCAAGGCCCTTCTCCCCCGATTGCTCAGTTTGGCCGGGCGGCCAGCTCAAGGAAGAGTCCTGGTTGTTCCAAACTTCCTCCATTTAAGAATTATGGAGGCCACTGTGCTCTTGGGAACCTTCAATGCAGCAGAAATTTTTTTGTAGGCTTCCCCAGATCTGTGCCTCGACACAATCCTGTCTCTGAGCTCTGCAGGCAGTTCCTTCGACATCATGGCTTGGTTTTTGCTCTGATATGCATTGTCAGCTGTGAGACCTTATATAGACAGGTGTGTGCCTTTCCAAATCATGTCCAATCAATTGAATTTACCACAGGTGGACTCCAATCAAGGTGTAGAAACATCTCAAAGATGATCAAGAGAAATGGGAGGCACCTGAGCTAAATTTCAAGTGTCATAGCAAAGGGTCTGAATACTTATGTAAATGTGATATTTCAGGTTTTTATTTTTAATAAATTTGCAAAACTTTCTAAAATCCTGTTTTCTCTTTGTCATTATGGGGTATTGAGTGTAGATTGATGAGGGTGTAGCGGTTACCGCTGGATGCACACAATCGCCTTGCACCGGCCAGAACACGGTCAGACGCGCCTCTCCCGGGCATGCCCGGACTCACTGTTCCCGGGCACGCCCGAACCTCCCGGGCACGCCCGGTCTCGTCTTTCCCGGGCATGCCCGCTCTCGCCTTTCCAGGGCTCGCCCAGAGCGTCCGGGCATGCCCGCTATCGCCTTTCCAGGGCTCGCCCAGAGCGTCCGGGCATGCCCGCTCTCGCCTTTCCAGTGCTCGTCCAGAGCGCCCGGGCACGCCCAGCCTCGACTTGCCAGGCCGCAGCCAAACACGCCCGGGCAGGTCCAGACTCGCCTTTCCAAGGCTCGCCCTTGACACCCGGGCATGCCCGGTATAGCTTTTGCCGGGCAAACTTCCCGACATAAATGTGTATATATATTGCTGCCCGATAAACGGGCTTTTGTCAGAATACCTGAGCTGTTTTGTTTCAATAAAGCAACTCTGACGAATTCCGTCTTTGGTCGCGTCAATTCTTTCGACTCGCGTTGGAGCGCAGCTCCTTCAAGGGAAAAAATGAATTTAAACGATTTCAGCATAAGGCTGCAACATAACAAAATGTGAAAAAAGTGAAGGGGTCTGAATACTTTCTGAATGCACTGTATATATATATATATATGTATACATATATATGCAGTTGGACTCCGCTATTTGTGGCTGATAAAATGCGACCTGTTTCTATATTCGCGGAAAAGTGTCCCGCAAATTTGTGGGGTTTTTTCTATTTGTGGCCGTGTTCCGCGAATTCGCTGTTTTTCAAGGGCGCAAAAACAATAATTTCACGGGGCGCTACCTTGACACATTCATAAAAACCCATCTTTCAACAGCCATGCATAAAGCAGCTGGACATACGCAAAAAAGGATTTATGAGCCACGAGCATGACCTGCTTTTACATTCACTGCTGTATGCTTTGCGTTTTCATGGCTTTCTCGGCCGCAAATTTTAGCCGCACAATAATCGAGAGCTTCGCGGGATGTTCCACCAGCTGCATAAGACGTCATCCCCGTGAGTTACTGTACATAATGAAACATTCCACCGTATCTATTATTGCCATTTATCTGTCTCCCTTTTTCCCATTGAAACTACCATGGATTATATATATTCACGGATTTTCATCGACATTCGCGGGAATTGCCTCACCATTTCCGGCATTTGCCTCGCCATTTCCGGGATTATTGCTAACATTCGTGGGATTTGCCTTGCCATTTGCGAGATTATCGCCGACATTCGCGGGATTTGCCGAGCCATTTCCGACATTTTCATCGACCTTTGCGGTTTATCATCGACATTCTCAGGATTGCTTCACCATTCGTGGATTTTGCCCCGCCATTCACGGTTTGTTCCTCCCTATTCACTGATTTTCGCAACTTGGGAACCTATCCCCCCTTTTTCCATTGAAACAATGCCTCGCTATTCACGGTTTTGCAATTCGCGGATTTTCCAGGAAGATATCCCCCGTGAATAGCAGTGTCCGATGGTATCTATATTTATATTTATGTTTATATGGTCCAATGGTATATATATATATATATATATACATATATATATATATACATATATATATATATATATATATATATATGTGAAGAAGCAGCTCTTCGTTTGGAAAAGAAGTCCACAAATAGCCTGAAATGACGCAGCAACTTTATTAAAACCAACTTATACAGATCCGGAGGAGACAAGACATCTACAGCAAGAACCAGCTTCATGCCAAGTCAAGCCTTCCTGGAAACACATTGATTCTCATTCACTTATATATGAATACGATTATCAGAAAATCTCCGAGAGGACAAAGCGACTGGCGAGAGTCCCTTCCACCGTTATCCCTAGCCCCCACCGTCATCCGCTGTCATTCGGGGGAGTCAGCCCTTCCTTATCATTCGGACCAAATGTTTCTCTGGGCTCCGAGAAAACAGAAATGTAACTCACAGAGAGAAGAGTGCATGCTTGGCCAAACAAACCCATATATTTTATGGGTTTGTTTACATGAGTAATTCAAAGCATGTTTATACAGAGTCATGCGTCGCTGTGATTAATACAAAATATATATGGTTAACGATAGGTTTATGTCTGCAATCTAAACATTCTACTAGCGTTACGCAAAATCACGCGCATGTGGGCGTGGTTTTACGACCGGCCTTATCTAGCCTCGAAAAAGCACACGTATACAATTTGTCCAGCACGACCGAAGCGAGCCTTTCCTCATCCAAAACTAAAACGAAGCAAAAACCCTTTATTAACTTTATGAAAATAGCATTTTTAAACAACATTTAAATCATAACACATTAGCAACCAACGTCTATAACTGAACTTTAGGCAATAACAAATCTACAACTTGACATTCCTTCCTCTTGTCTCGTCGAGACAAAGTATCTTAAGAGACAACGTGCCACATCGGGCTTTATTGAAAAATAATTGTGTAATGCGGGTATCTCCCAAGGGCATATCGTGCGCCCAAAGCGCCTCGCCCGTGCATTTGGCGAGCGTGTCGTGTGGTGCGTGCTCGGAGCCTGAGGGCTCAGAACATGAAAGTCCATTAACGTTTCGGATCCACAACGAAGGTGTCTGGTCCAGATGAGGTTCTGCTCCGCCAGAGGGCCACCACCTCCCCTGCGGAACTTGCTCCCCCCACCCTTTGCAGACCCAGTCCTTGCAGATCTTCGAAGTTAATCAACGATCATGCCCATGAGGTCCCTCACGTGCTGCTGTTCTGGGGAATACAAAATGTCGTCAGTATCTTGTGTCTCAATTTCCTGATCAGGGTACAGAGCGTAAAAATCCGATTCACTTGAAGCATTTGAACTTAAAACATTTGGAAGAAAAGAGAGGGACTTCCTTTATGTCAAAGTCTCCCATGGGCGCCTGGTCGGCTTGCGGGTCTAGGACATCCGCGTCGGGTCCCTCGACCGCCAGACCCAGTGTCGCAATCAGATCCATAGTTGGGTCGGAAGGGGGCGTGCAGCTGTCAGCTTGTAATACATAAGCAGCGTTAGCCAGTACACGCAAGGGGTTTATAGCACAAGTATCACAGTCATCACATACACCGTTACAGGCAGCAGCCAGTTCCCACATGGGATCCGCACAAGTATCACAGTCATTACAAAATTCAATGCAATTTTCTGGAGCGCCGGTCGCAACTGCCTTGTTGAAGGACCCGTTCAGGTCGACGGCCTCTGTGGTCAGAGCCATAGTCGTTGTCGGCGGCTTCTTCACTTTCCATCCTGTAAAATACTTTCTTATACAGAGGAGGACTAGAGATTTCATTAGTGCCCCCCAAATTACTACCCCGATTATCACAGCCAGTGCGGTCAATAACCACTTCACTATGGTGCCCGTCCATCCCTGGAACCAGTCAGTGAGCCAGCTAAATGTATAAGAATTTTCGCGCGCGATCCGATCGATCCAATAGTATGTCATGAGCCGTAGCGGTGTCGTTTGCCACCTTTTCTAGGGCCAAAGCCAATTTGTCTATCCGGAAACTATCCATGACTGTGCCCGCTCCTGGGAAGAAGAAACCAAACACCTTTTCCCATAGGCTCCCAACTCCCAACCCCTCAAAGACACTCCTTCTATGCATCTTTGTACTTGCCCCCTTCATTTATGCATTAATCAACATTAATATATTTCAGTGTTAAATCAGAATAAACAACTCCCAATGGAAATTAAATTTTACAACTTCTTTAATCTATGGCGATCCCAAGAGTTTGAGCCCACTACTTTTAGTGTCTGGTGCTTGTATGGCCAACTTACAGTGCGTGGCGTGGATCCACGAAGTCTTGCCCTCGCAAAAGACTGCCGTTGGTGTAGTCAGCAACACCTGGACTGGTCCCTTCCACCTTGGTTCCAAGGCGTTCTTGCAGGTGAAGTGCTCCACGAACACCTGGTCTTTTTCCTCTGGTGGAACACCTGGTCCACAAGTCTCCTGGGAACGCCTGGTCTACAGGTCTCCAATTCATAGATTAAATTCATTCAATTCATAGTTTCATAGAACACCTTTTCTCCAATTTCCTAATCCACTTTTTTTCAAGTGGATCCAATTTTATCCAATATTCAATTTTTAAATTCAATCCCATTTAATCCAGTCCAATTCAAATTAAATTCAATCCTTCTCTCAGCATCCCATTACCTGTTTCCAACATCAATAAAAATAAAATTATAAAATTAATAAAAATCAATCATCTCAAATCTCAAATCAAATCAAAAAATCAATAAAATAATAAAAATAAACGAAAATTACTTCAGCTAGAGTTTCAACTAGAATTAACACAAACAAACCACCGTTAACCTCCATTAACACAAGCAAACCACCATTAACCTCCATTAACACAAACAAACCACCATTAACCTCCATTAACCTCCATTAACCTCCCCCTATTATTTATTTATTTTCACGAATAAACAAATAATAGAAATAACCTGGTCTACTTCCAATTTCAATTCTGGTCAGTTCTGGTGTCTGGTCACACACAATGTTTTCCTCACCCACTGTGATTCGCTCAAAATAGATTCTCACTGTTATGTCTGAAATTCGTCTCATGAAAACCCATTCAAGAGTCCGGTGTAACAGATAGCCAAACACATAGACACGCCGAAGACCCCAGGGTACCCATCAAACTAGCTTGTCCCCAGATCCACAACACAGCGAAACATGTAACTTTACTAAAACTAGAACGGGCACTCGGTAGAGCGCATACCTTCGCCGCAGCTACTTTTGTTGCCAAAATAAAAGACTACAAGATCTGTGTAGCAAAGCCACACCTACGTTGTCATGCGGGAAGATTTGTTTCAAATTAAACCATTCTATCCCGCCAAAAGTTTGATATTGTAATCACATCCATGACCTTTTCATGACCTTGACCTTGACCTTTGACCCGATCGATTCCAAAATCTAATCAAATGGTTCCCGGATAATAACCTATCATCCCACCAAATTTCATGCGAATCGGTTGAATACTTTTTGAGTTATGCGAATAACATACACATACACACACACACACAGACATACAAATAAATACACAGCGATCAAACATAACCTTCCGCTTTTGCGAAGGTAATAATCACTTACTCATAACTAATACTCATAATAACTCATAATTACTTATGTAATTACTCATGCCAATACTTACTTAAAATAATGTAATATCCCAATCTTCACCCCCTATGCAAATCGAAGCACCCCGGACAATCCACAACCAATATCAACCACTGTAGCCGCCTTCCCGATTCCAGGCAGCCACACGCAGCCACATACATCTCCCTCCACGTCACACAAGACAACAGCCAACGAGTGTGTCCACCACACAGAAACCTTTGGCAATGCAACAACCGAACTCCCAGACAACCAACAACAAAACCCAATCCATCTCCATGGCTCATCAAGCAGTTCCAACTTAATCCAGCTTCACATACCGATTTCCCCAAAAACTCGTGAAACTTCACCCCCATTCTGGAAAAACCCTGGACTAAACCCTGACACCCTAAATAACTTCAGACCCATCTCCAACCTACCCTTTCTGTCAAAAGTTTTGGAACGTGCTGTGGCCACTCAACTCAAACATCACCACTCTGCCAATAACCTGTATGAAACATCCCAATCCGGATTCTGCTCCAGCCACAGTACTGAAACTGCTCTCCTCAAAATCACCAGCGACCTTTTCTCTCCTCTGATGCCGGCAACCTCAACATTTTCATCCTCCTCACCTCAACGCCTCCTTTGACATCATCAATCACACCATCCTCCTCACCCTGTTTAGACCAGCTTGTGCCTATTAAACCCAAATCAGTTCACTCCCAAGCCTACAAGGACCACCTACAGCACTGCAAAGATGTCCTCTACTCCACCTATTACCCTCAAATTATCCACTCTGGCTCCGGAATCCCAAAAGCACTCTTCTCTACAATAAACAAACTAAATAAACAAATAAATAAACAAACTTTACAACGTGAACAAACTCCTCAGCGCCCTGGATACCACCACCTGTCATTCAGAGTAGACAACAGCATCTCCTTTCTCCTTTCTGGCATCCAAATAAAATTCTGGCTTCAAATCAACTTCCTTGAACTTAACTATGATAAATCTAAATTAATCTTCGTTTGCCCAAAACCACTCACCAAATCCACCCATAACTTTGCCCCCAACATCGATGGTCATTTGAACACAAATTGAACAAAATTAATCGAACAAAACACTTCCATTAACTCGACATTCTTTTCACAGCACAAAGTTCACTTGAACATCCTTTTCCTGGATACTCCCTCTTTATTTTTATACCATACCATGCTTCTCCACTTGCAACCCAAATATTTTCCATGAAATAAATAAAATGAATTTTATGAATCTTCTCATTATTCGAAAGTTTACAAAATGTCCCAAATCTGTATATTATTTTCTACTGTGGTTATATTAAGCCATTATTTTACAAAATCCAACTTTCAATAAACTGAAAAATGCTTCGCCATGGAATAGTCCACCACTCATATAAATAATCATAAGAGTTCTGCGAAACATCTCCATCTTTAAAACTTAGCCAACCAATTTTAAACCACATGTTTTCCCCCCAAAAAACAAGTCACATTCTTTGTATATTGCCAACATTGTTCATCGTTTAAGTATCATCCAGAACTAAATTTTTATAAACCATCAACTTGTAGATGCATTTATTTATATCCCATTAACCCAAGAACTCTCAATTGCTTGGTTATATTTTAGTAATGTCATATATCCATATTTCTTTTCCAAAATGTTCCTGATATACACATTAATCCCATCTGTCTTTGTTTCCAGATCAACTCGAATCAAGAAATCGACACAAATCCTTATTACCTCCAATCAGTCACACTGCACATTATTCCCCGTCCTTGATGGATAATTTTACATCCAGATGGGCACAGCATCCCATTTTTGGTGACCCAGCCCTGAAACAAGCCCCTGGACTCCTTGCAGGCTGGACCAAAACCCCTGGACGAGGTTGCATCCCAGTACTGACTCTGCTGCCTTCTTGCAAACCACTTCAACTCCATGAATTTTACATGTTTCGTGAACAGAACAAAGCCCTCTGTAATCGTCAGATTGAACCTGCCCCAAACCCGTCCATATAAACTCCATTGTTGTCCTGTCCATCTCTCTGTTACATTTACATTTTGTGACTCACAGCTCCACATCGCAAAATGCTAGCTTCTACGAATCCAACAACCGTCACAATCCGCCCAGGAACTTCCAGGCGTGCTCTACAATGCAGCACCTCTCTACCTGGTGCACACCTTTCGCACATCCCTCCTCGTTCGCACAACGCTTCATCAACACACCTCCTCGCGCCCACACCTTGGCACAAGCCACACCACATACCGACAGTTGAAACCTCGATATTCCTCTTTCCTCGGATAAGCGTTCTGTTGAAAACGTGACATTTCTGCTCAAATTATTGAATTTCCAAATACTCTCCCTGCAGCGCCCGTGAGGCAGCTTGTCCCACATTATCTGCCCCCAGACCCATATGCGTTTTAATAACAACCTTACCAGCATCGCTCGCCAGCAAACCCTTTGTCCGGCGCATCGATCAACACAAATCCTTCGATGCATCTTCCAGCCGCCACTCCGCACTGTACCTCACTTACTGTATGAACAAGACTTCCTGTTGGAACTTGTCACCGGAAATTAATTACTCTGTCTTGAAATCGTTTATTTTAGCGTTTAGAAAATCATTCTAGAAATCGAATTTAGTTTAGAAATCGTTTCTTCCCCTTATATAAATCCATATTAAATAACGTATTCCTTTTGTGACATTGCATGGCATGTATGTCGCAGGTGCCCACTATTCTGACATGGCTCATGACTCATGTCTAATTCTGACATGAAGATGAAGGACAAGAAGATGAAGGATGAAGGACATGACATGAAGAAGAAGATTCTGACAAGATACTGACATGAACGTCCGACATCCAGCAAAGTCGAAATGACCCACAATGCATTTGGGCACACATCCTCCTCTGAGAGTGGGCGAGTTATCGCCGGCACTCTGAGCAAATCTCATACAGCACACCCGTGACTCGCGGCTCGCTCGGCTCCTGCCCGAACGCACAATATCCCTCTACCCAAACTTCCACGGAGCCGCACGGCGGAAACACAGGTTTGTACCACACTTTAATTAAACGAACATCGCCAGGCTTCTCGGATAGACGTTAATTTCACAACACACATGACAAAAATCCGATTTAAATTCAGAGATCGCCGATCGACCTGGCACAACCATCTCAACGCGACGACGCCACGCCGCCCCCCGTCTTGGCGCGCACCCTCGTGCCTCCACACGAATCCCAACACTCCCGCCTCGCGGTTTCCTGCGAGGCTCGTAGCCGTGGCAACCAAAACTGCACGCCGCTCTCGAATGAGGGCCGTCATAACAGTGAGCTGTCAGAACTCATCCCTAGCTCGTAAACATCGCAAAAAAACAGGATCTCCGACGCTCCACCTCCCCGACCCCAAATGCACCACACGACACCAATTCCAAAGGTGAGCTGCCTCAGCGATACATCCCACACATACAATCCACAATATCTGCCATTGAATGAACTCTTCGATTCCAGTCAAACCCACACTTCGACCCAAACTCTGAACCTCCAGTTCCACAAACTCCAAACCTCCGTCCTACTGCCGCTCGAAAGACAAAGCAGCCCATCCTGCAACCATCTCCAAGAAACCGCTTCATATCAACAGTAGGTCGACAAGGGCACTCCGAGTGCTTTCCTGACCCGATTTATATCAATTCGCTTCCCAAACAACTCCCAAACAGATGAAAATCCGGACTCAGTTCAGGACCTCACCTGTTCCCTCGGATAGTCGCTAGGGAATGTCAAGTAGAACACTTACAAAGCTTCACACCGAAACCCTCTGCTTTGCATATGTCATACAGACAAATACATTGGCCAGATACACACGTCAATTAACATCCCAATATACATTCATTCCTCATTCATATACGAGTGAGTCTCCCAGACTTCGCGCGAAAATCAGATCGACTCAAATCATGCCTTTCTCCAGCCACTCTCATGTACAATCTTTGCTCATTCATGTTACGTCTCTCATTCAAGGAAAAGGATTTTTTTGGAACGGGTTGGACGGGGGTGGGTTGAGGTGAAAAAGGGAAGGCAGGGCGGGGGGTGTTGGGGTGTTGCCTAGAGCCCCGGGACTGAGCTCAGGTCTTGGGGGGGGTGGGGGGTCCTTTTGCACGGCCCAATTCTGCGGCTGTGGAGGGGGCCCTTGTGGGTTCCAAATTTTGGGGAGGGGGCCCTTATGGATTCCTGGGCAAGCATTTGCAACATGTCGTCCTTTACATCGGCCTTCTTATCGTCGCCCATGTCCCACTGCTCGGCCGCTTCATCTAATTGGTCGGTTAGCCTTAGTGCGATGTGTACCCCGGCCAACAACAGGTCGACCAGGGCCCCCCAATCGTCGAGGGTCTGGGCCGGGGTTGGTGCTACATTCGGCCAGCGTGCGTATACTTTGGCCTGGTCCCACACCCGCGCTGGCAATACAGCCTCTCCCATGTGGCAGACGTCCCGCCAATCTGCGCCTGTATTTTGTATCCACAAACGCATAAGTTCCGGTACGTGACCGGGCTGTTCAGCCAGCAAGGTTCTCACCCGCTCCTGCATAGCCGCCAAATCTGGTTCTTTCAAATGGTTTTTTTTAAAGGGACACATCTCGATTGTAGGCTGTGAGTTCTCCGATTCCGTGAGCCCTTCCACTGAGGGGTACAATACAATACTCCTAGCCCTTCTGGGGCCGCGAACCCGCTGTCCGCCCCATTAATTTCTTGTCCTCTAAAAGGATTGCCCGGGCTAAGGTGAACCTGAGGGGCGGCTGGTCTAGTTTTCTGGGGGTCTAACCCCTGGGGGAACAGGGGCGGGGGTGGGAGAGGTGGCGCCTGTGGCCCTGGGACAGGGCTCAGGGCTTGGGGGGGTGGGGGGTCTTGGTCTGGCATCTGGTCCAGCGGCATCACTCGCTGATTTACTTGTTTAACTGCTTACTTACTTGTCCTCTGGCCAGGGATTATTTAAATCTTTAGTTAACACAGCCCAGTCCTTTACTGGTCTTACCGCGGCAAAATGATGCCTCTTAAACATGAAAGATGCCGGGGTTCCCTTAAGGGGTTCCCTTTCTTTCATTAGCTTGCTTCCCATCTTATTGCTCCGGGCTGATCCTTCCTGGAAAGTTCTCGGCCTGGCTCAACCTTTACGGCTGTCCGACCTCACTTTTCCCCCTTCCCTTGTACCGAACATTATCTTCACCGATATCCTGCGCAAATCCTTTTACTGGCCATGTTTTTATGGCCCTTCTAAGTTAGCCACAGCCCTTCGTTCCCTGGCATGCAATGGCATACCCCATCTTGTCTCTGGGCTGTTCCTTCCTGGAAAAATCTTGGCCACCTGGCTTCAGCCTATATGGCTGTCCGACCTCATTTTCCCCTCCTGGTGCTAACTGTAACTTTAAGCTTACTGTTAAGTCCTTACTGGTATCCTTACTTGTTTATCCTGGCTTTAACAAAGCCACGTCATTCTGAGGCCTAAAATGAGCCTTTACTTACAATTTCTGTTCGAGTGCAGGCCGCGCGGAGATAGGGAGACTGAAGCCGCTCGAGGGAGGAAGGTACGAATTTGGAATAATAGCCCTCTGATATAAAACAACTCCCACCTTTAATCAAATCCGCGTGCCGGCGCCGGCCTCAGGCAGCCTTCCTCCTGTCCCTCGGGCTCCGTTTCCCGTCGTCCGGTGCTGACCCCACTCCTGGTACCATCTGTGAAGAAGCAGCTCTTCGTTTGGAAAAGAAGTCCACAAATAGCCTGAAATGACGCAGCAACTTTATTAAAACCAACTTATACAGATCCGGAGGAGACAAGACATCTACAGCAAGAACCAGCTTCATGCCAAGTCAAGCCTTCCTGGAAACACATTGATTCTCATTCACTTATATATGAATACGATTATCAGAAAATCTCCGAGAGGACAAAGCGACTGGCGAGAGTCCCTTCCACCGTTATCCCTAGCCCCCACCGTCATCCGCTGTCATTCGGGGGAGTCAGCCCTTCCTTATCATTCGGACCAAATGTTTCTCTGGGCTCCGAGAAAACAGAAATGTAACTCACAGAGAGAAGAGTGCATGCTTGGCCAAACAAACCCATATATTTTATGGGTTTGTTTACATGAGTAATTCAAAGCATGTTTATACAGAGTCATGCGTCGCTGTGATTAATACAAAATATATATGGT
>NC_136274.1:28517536-28520036 GCF_964187855.1 Myxine glutinosa
AACATATACAACCGCAGCCATAATGAATCCGGCCGAAGTATCCGATAATATTGTTCAAGAGCATAATTGTGGTCCAATGACGTCACCATGTGTGTACTGTTCTGCACACCATTTCACAAATGAATCAACAGGACAAGGGGATGGATTTACACTGTGTTGTTCCAAGGGAAAAGTTAAATTGCCTCCACTATTTGCCGTACCTGCTCGACTGCAACAACTTTATCAGGGTGACGATGGAAAATGTCGCAACTTCCGAGACAATATCCGGAATTACAATTCGGCATTAGCTTTTGCATCAATGGGTGCTCAGATCTCACCTCCTCCAGGAAATGGACCGTACTGTTTCAAAATCCACGGTCAAATTTACCATCGCTGTGGTCCATTACATCCATCACATGTACATGAACAAGCACAATTTGCACAATTATTTATTTTGGATACAGCTCAAGCTACAAAGGAACGTATGAATCGACCTGAGAATCACAGATGTTTGCAATAATTGATGGCAGAACTGCACAACATACTATCTGACGTTAATCCTTATGTCACATGGTACAAGACTATGTTCGAGCGTGAACAGGAAGAAATCAGGAAAGCTGTCCTTGAAGATCGCCTCCCTTCTACCTTGGAAATGCATTTTCGTCGACTGTGTGCAGACGACCAAAGACGTTACAACATACCAACTGCTGATGAAATTGCTGCTGTCTTCGTTAGTGGACAAGATGGTGAACCACCTGCAAACAGGGATTTCCAGGTTCATTTGCATGACCAGGGCTTACACAATCTCTCTCCACTTTCCTCTCATATTGAACCCATGACATATCCCATTCTCTTTCCACATGGCGAGCCTGGATGGATTATAAACATGCCTCACCAGCGACAAACTGCGGTTCGAAACAAGGTAACTCATCGTGAATTCTATGCCTACCGACTGGCTATTCGAAATGAATTCAGCACTATCCATTCTTCACTGAAATTGTTCCAGCAGTATGTTGTCGACGGATATTGCAAGGCAGAAGCAAATCGACTGCAATACTTCAAACAAAATCAGGAAACCCTTAGAGCCATGGAATACAGAGGACTACTGGACCACGTCCAGAACGTTGCTGCTGATAACCAACGTCCTGTCAGTCATATCGTCATTTTGCCGTCGAGTTTTGCAGGGAGTCCAAGAGCTAGGCAGCAGAACTACCAAGATGCTATGGCCATTGTTCGCAAATTCGGAAAACCAGATCTTTTCATCACGTTCACGTGTAATCCAAAATGGACAGAGATACAAGAAAACATCGGACAACACCAACGAGCTGAAGGCAGACCAGATTTAGTGGCACGCGTGTTTCATCTGAAATTAAAAGAGTTAATCGACGATATAACGAAGAAGCACGTGTTGGGCAAAGTACGTGCATTTCTCTACGTCGTCGAGTATCAGAAGCGTGGCCTACCGCTTGCCCACATATTACTCATGCTGTGCCAAGAAGATAAAATTTGTACCGCCGAAGACATTGACAGAATTGTTTCCGCACAAATTCCTAATTCAAATGAGTCACCAGAGATCCATTCCTTGGTGAAGTCTCACATGATACAGGTCCGTGTGGCACTTTAAATCGCCATTCGATTTGTGTGAAAGGTGGAGTGTGCAGTAAAGGCTTTCCAAAAGCGTATGCTGCAGAGACACTTGCGAGCATAGATGGCTATGCCCTTTACAAGCGTCCCCCAAATGGACCCACCATAACCGTTCATGGAACCGATGTTGATTGCCAATTTGTGGTCCCATTCAATGCTTATTTACTGAAGAAGTACAGAGCACACATCAACATTGAGGTTTGCGCAAGCATAAAGAGTGTAAAGTACTTATTTAAATATGTGTACAAGGGACATGACTGTGCCAGCATCGAAATTCGAGAGTGCGGGATAGTGGAGGTGGACGAAATAAAGACCTATTTGGACTGCAGATATGTCAGTGCCACAGAGGCAGCATGGAGATTGATGGAATTTGAAATGCACAAACAGTCCCATTCCATCACCAGACTTGCGGTACACTTACCTGAATTGCAGACTGTTGTGTTCAGGGATGGTAACGAGGAAGAAGCCATTGTACGACATAGGGGTACAACACTTACAGCTTGGTTTCAGTTAAACCAGAGAGACCCTGAGGCACGAAGTTATCTGTACCATGACATTCCAAAATATTACGTATTTGAAGATGGACGAAAGACATGGAAAATTCGACGCCGGGGCGGCAACAAGGTTATCGGATGCATGGTTTCCACAAGCCCTATGGACATTGAGCGCTTTCATCTTCGTGTACTCCTGCTGCACTGCCCTGGTAAAACATCATTTGAAGATCTCAGAACCGTAGGTGGAGCAGTTTGTGAAACATACAAGGATGCAGCCAGGAAATTACATTTAACAGAAGATGATACAGAATGGGACAGGTCCTTAGCTGATGCAGTTATCTTTGCCATGCCACAACAATTGAGATCTTTTTTTTGCAACGCTA